>NW_026731882.1:0-195000 GCF_028476545.2 Physella acuta
CCCCCCCCCCCCCCCCCCCCCCCCCCCCCCCCCACCCCCCCCCCCCCCCCCCCCCCCCCCCCACACCCCCCCCCACCCCCCCACACCCCCCCCCCCCACCCCCCCCCACACCCCCCCCACACCCCCCCCACACACACCCCCCACACCCCCCCCCCCCCCCCCCCCACACCCCCACACCCCCACCCCCCCCCCCACCCCACCCCCCCACCCCCCCCACACACACCCCCACACACACACCCCACCCCCACACCCACCCACACCCACCCCCCACCCCCCCCACACCCCCCCCCACACACACACACCCCCACCACACCCACCACCCACACACCCCCCACACACCCCCACCCACACCCACCCACACCACACCCCCCCACACCCCCCCACACACCCACACCCACACCCCACACCCACACCCACACACCCCCACCCCACCACCCCCACACCCACACACCCACCCACCCACCACCCCCCCCACACACCACACCCACCCACACACACCCCCACACCACACCCACCCCACACCCCCCCCCACACACACACCCACACCACCCACACCACCCCCCCACCCCCCCACACCCCACCCCCACACCCCCCCACCCCCCCCCCCACACCCACACCCCACACCCACACACACCACACCCCACACACACACACACACACACACACACCCCCCACCCCACACCCCACCACCCACACCCCCCCCCACACACCACCCACCCCCCACACCCCACACACCACACCCCACACACCACACCACCCACCACACCACACCACACACACACACCCACACCCACACACACACACACCCACACACCCACACACACACACCACACACACACACACACACACACACACCACACACCACCCCACACACACACACACACCCACCACACACACACACACACACACACACACACACACACACACACACACACACACACACACACACACACACACACACACACACACACACACACACACACACACACACACACACACACACACACACACACACACACACACACACACACACACACACACACACACACACACACACACACACACACACACACACACACACACACACACACACACACACACACACACACACACACACACACACACACACACACACACACACACACACACACACACACACACACACACACACACACACACACACACACACACACACACACACACACACACACACACACACACACACACACACACACACACACACACACACACACACACACACACACACACACACACACACACACACACACACACACACACACACACACACACACACACACACACACACACACACACACACACACACACACACACACACACACACACACACACACACACACACACACACACACACACACACACACACACACACACACACACACACACACACACACACACACACACACACACACACACACAGAGAGAGACATACGGACAAGATTGCAAAATTATGTTTTTCCGTATCAGTGAGGTGTAAAGCGTCGAGATTTGTAAAAATCTCGATTTTTTTCCCCACGATTACAAGACTTTCTCTATATTTCGTATATTCGAGAAAGTAAAAATACAATTGATTAATAATCTTTTAAAAAAATTAAAAAAATTTTTAGATGATTTTTGTGTGTGCCTCAGACATGTAATTTACAGCGTCAGTTTGCCTCGGACTGATACAGATTTACAATAGTAATACTTCTTTCTTACTTGTAGATGATTTACTGATACATAGATGTAATACAAAACGTCTAATTACAATTTTATTTTTAAACCTGAAAATCCAAATATGTAATTAAATGGTGATTCAAGGGATTTTTAAAAATAGGTGTGGATTGAAGGGATACTAGCTTATAAAGAGAGATGAAATAAATTTGGGATTTAAGAAGAATAAAATTTTAAATATTATAAACAGCAGAAATGATAGGGTGAGTACAATGAGACACATGAAATCGATTATTCTTTAATAAATTATATCTTGCTAATAAACACATAATTGATGACATAAACTTATACAAGCTATATATGAAATAGGGCCTATGAATATAAAAAAATCAAATTTTATTATTGTAATGATTATTGCAGAGAAAAAATGTAGAAATGCAATACATTAAATCTTATGAGCAACAACCACAGCTAAAGAAATGTATGAAGTTTAATTATGTAAAAACCTGACTCACTTCTAGCTGCTGATGTTAGGCATTTGATTGCCGCCAGTACATACAGGAGACTGATGAAAGCCATTTTGTGTTTCTTGTAATATACTAACAGGAAAACAAAATGTTAATCAATAACTAATACATGGATATACATTTATATACGAAATGTATATTACACACACACACAACCTTTCAGTCAGCACGCATTCACGTACACACAGACACACAGACACACACACACACATACACACATTATATTTATCAAGTAAAGTTATCAGCTTCTCAACAAAATTTAATTTTGCTTACATTCAATGAACCCGAAATATTAACTTATAGCTATAAGTAGCTTAGTAAAATTCTCGCTACTTTTTTTTTAAATACACCCAATCATTACCTAATCTTACCATTCGCCCGTGACAAATACTGAGCAACGCCGGTCAAAAATTCTGTCAACAACACTAAGCAGCAATAGGGTATGTAAGTACGTCACAACTTCTCGTTCTCGTACTTGCCAGCTAGTAGATTTCGAGACCGTAGACTTACAAGCCCTATAGGGCTGGTAAGTAGGTCACCAACCAGTTCTACGGCTCAATAAAACCTGCATGAGTCATATAACTGGTTGGTGACCTACTTACCAGCCCTATAGCGACACTGATAGCAGAAATGTTTCTTTCATCTTTCAGATCTCAGCACAAACAACAAACACTTGAAACTAAATATTGCAGAAAGGTCTTATGTCCAAATGGATTTATGTTAGTAAACTCGAATGTACATCCAGTCGTATAAACTGGATTAGTAAGATTTCAATAATGTTATGTCTACATAACTCTATTATACCTGTATTATAATTAAGCGGGGTTAAAAAGTTTAGTTTCAAGATAAGTTTACGCATACATTTCTTCAATCAGGAAGTTAAAAATGTTAATGTGCTTCAAAACAAATTGTGTTTTCCGGTGTGCATTTGATGCGATCAATGAAATTACTTGCATGCACGCGAAGTAGATTCTATATGAGAAAATATTGCTATGGTTCGAAAAATCGAAATTTTGATCTTTGATCGATTTCGATATTTCACACGTCCGAGTTGGAAAAAAGCTAAAGTTGTAAGCAAGTCTGTCGCAACGTCTGTCTGTGCATGAGCGTTTGTATGTGAACACGATAATTTGAACACCTTTTCTGATAAACATACAATTATATTTACAAATATTATATCTTATACGTTGGTTTATCTCAACTTCTGGGCTATTTCTGCTAGCTAGAGATTTTTCCATACAGACACACACAGTATATATATATATATATATATATATATATATATATATATATATATATATATATATATATATATATATATATATATATATATATATATATCTTAAATCATGTTGTAATGTTTTTGTTTTTGGAATTTAGTGATGTTGATGCACTTTATTTTGAGAACCAGTAAAATATAAACCTATATTTTCAAATGTACAAAACAATAAAATTAAAGAAAACGCGTGAGTTCCATGCATCATTCTTTATTTTGAGAAACAAATAAATCATTTTTACAGTCTTAAAATTCGAAATGAAATAGCAAAATAACATGTTTACAGACATTCAATTAAAACGTCTTTTTTACAGCCTTTTCTAAATATAATCTTTTGCTACCAAAATCTAATGTTTAGAGCCATTAATTTAAAAGTGCACTACAGAAATATATTTTTTATAGCTATTATTGCAATACTTTAACCGCAACTGATTTCTCTGCCCTCTTAATCAAGGGTATCAACATATTCTTAACAAATGACACGACACAACCATTCTCTTTCTCTGTATGCGTCTTATCTCAAACTTCCATCACTCCACATATATGTGGCTAAAAGGTTGAAGCAAGTTAGGGGACTGCTCTCTAAAACCAAGAAGGCGGGGATATCAATTTATAATACACACTCGGTAGAAAGGCTTTTAATCTTACAATTGGTCCTAGGTGCTTTGACTACAGGTGCTTTAACCATAGGGGTTTGACCACAGCGGGGCTTTGACCACAGAGGGGGGTTAACCATAATATATAGATTCTAAAATAGATATTATAAATTGTTATTTGATTTAAATTTGTGATACAATTAATACGATTTTATACATGTTTCCTGGGAAATAGAAATTAACGTAAAAAAAAAAAGTTAAGATTGATAGTTTAGTCTCCACATAAAGGCTGGTGCTACGCCTCACTGAATTTATTTTAAATATAAACGGAACATACTTAATGCGTCATATAACAAGTTTCACAAATAAATAATGTAGATGTACTTGAAAATACATAAATAGAAAGGCTAAAACAAAGGATAAAAAAACATACCAACAGTGTAGTCAAAGAAGTAATAATTGTATGGTTTAGATGACTTGCATTTATATATGATGAATTAACATATTATTATAATAATATTATCCTGTCGCAATTTAAAATATAATTACACAACATTTAAAATAAATCATTACAATATATGGACAAAGCGCTCATTATCAAACGCAAGCATTGGACAAAAACACTGTGATCTAAGACCCTATATGGAAAAAACACATGTGTTTAAAGCCTGACACAGCGCTTGTGATTAAAAACCCGTTGAAAACCACCTGTGATCAAAGACCCTCTGCTGCGAAAACACCTGTGGTCAAACCCCCTATGGTCAAACCCCCTATGGTCGAACCCCGTATGGTCAAAGCACCTGTGGTCAAAGGTCCGCGCACCTTACAATTTGGGCATAATTGGATTGGGGGTGGGGGGTGTATGGTCTATTCTTCCTCTTCAGTTTTTTTTCTTACATGGATATAAATACAACCAGCTACAACTACAAGGGCCACAACTAGGGGTACGAGCCAAATGTAGTGTCTAGCCGAATCATTATTGTTATTGGAATTACTGCTCCTCGTTGCGTCTGTCGGCTGTACTGGATCAAATTTTTTGACCTCAATCCTAACGTACGCTGCGGAGAAATAAATCACAAGAAATTATATCGATGTACATTTCAATTCTTTTCCTTCGATTAATTTTGTTTCATTTCAATTGATTTCGATTTAGCACAACTCAACCTAACCCAACCCAAACAGAGTTTCTTCCAGGCATCTCTTCGGGGGGGCTTAGCCCCCCCCCCCGAAAAATTTTTACCGCCCCCCCCCCCCCGAACGAAATGAAATTTATATAATTTATATAGAAAATATATACTTTTAACAGTGTCCGCCCCCCCCCCCCCGAAGAAAGTTTACCGCCCCCCCGAAGATTTCTAGTGCCCCCCCCCCCCCCGGAGAAAAAAGTCTGGAAGAAACACTGAACCCAAACCTACTTTATCAAAGGCAACTAAATCCTACTAGATTCCTAGAAAAACATGGATATATTTAAATAACAGTAGGGTAAAAAAAGAGATTAATAAAAATGTTTAATAATTATGCCAAGGGAGGTAATGACGCTAATACAAAATAAACCGAGATTGATCTCCCCTAAACTTTCTTGAATATTCTTACTTAACACTACGAAGGATGGTAACTTGGGTTATAGAAAATATTTTTAATCCATTTTTTAATTACTTAAACTTTTTAAAACTAGAATACATACTCGTAGAAAAAAGAATTGCGCACCAAGTGAACGCCAAATAATCTGTGTACAATAGTGCGGAATATTATTAGTCCTTTATAAATTCACATGCGTTTTTTGAGAAATCGGAAATAGCGTCAATTACTACTGCCGGTCAATGGAAATTACACAAAATTTGTCAGAAAGCAGAGAATTAGATCTTTTACTCAAATGTGAAATTTCATTTAACTGTCTGAAACAGTACTCAAACTATGGGCTTTTGTAAAATTAAAAGTAGAAAAAGTTCTACTTCCGGTTACTGGAAATCGCTGAAAAAATGATACAAAACTACACATTTTAGAGAATATTTATAGATGAAATTTCATCAACCTAGCTGAATTCCGAGGACGACCCTGAGAGCATTATTTTTGGAATAATATATATTTAGCATAGATTGATAATGAATGTGCAATATGGTAGGTAAAACACGAATATTTTAAATAATGCCTTTTATTTATTTTATGCACTGAACGTACTGTTTACTATTTATTATTTTTAATTAATAACAGTTTAGAAGTTGCTCCTAAACGTCCTCTATGTCTACTTCTATTTTTCGTTTTAAATTTCGTAATCAGCTGTGGGTAAAAAGGGTTACTAGTCTAATGTCACTCACTAAATCAAAACCAGGGCATCCTACTGCGCCCCGACAGGGTGCTATTTGGCGCCCCGGGTCTTCCCGTGAGCGCTGTATCGTCTATATTCGATTGAAACAGTGCGATAGGCTATTGATAAAAAGGGTTACTAAATCGAATCCAGGGCGTCCATAGTGTTATTTGGCGCCCCGTGTATCCTCGTTTGCGCTATGGCGCCTACGTTCGTTTTAGTGAGTGCAATAGACTATGAATAAGTTGAGGTAATATAGCGGTTTACTTAGTTGAATCAGGCGGTTTCATGCGATTTGGCGCCACTGGGCAGAATGTGAGCACTAAGCTAAGAAAAGAACTCACGCTGACAGTTGCCGGGAACGGACCAGGTCCCCTTGTTCTCTTTGTTGAGGCAGGTCACGACACCGGTCCCATTCATGGCGTACCTCTTCTTACAGATCACAGTGCACGTGTCCCCCACCTGTTTGGTACACGGTAACCAGGTGCCATTGGCGACGGCCGGGAGTTCCCCACAAAGGATTGCTGTAAAATTCGAGAAAATACCCAACTTAATGGTGGCCTCCAACTCACGATTTTATTTACCTACAGTTGAATATGTGTATGCTAAGATGTAGGTAGCTATGCATACGTGAAATATACAATAACAATAATGTTGGTGTTGTGAAACTATTTTAACATTGTATAAATGTATGCGGTTGTGTTTGTGATAATACTACTGTTATGACAGGTGTAATATAAGTAAGAAAATATTGGGGAGCGAATGAATTTTGGTAGAAATAAAATAAAACCGACTGTATGGAATCATAACGCGTAGATAATTTACCTCACTATAAAAACACCTGAGCTTAGAAGCATGAACAAATGTTTGTAATTACGTTGGCATATCCCAGAGCTAGGTGTATATCTTCCGTCAGGCTCGCAAGTGATGTCTGGGTCTCCTATCAATTCGTAATCATGGTCACACTTTAATGAGCACCTTGATCCCGGCTTCCCCTCACACTTTGAGAATGTGTCATTCTGCCCACTCCATGTGCCATTCATTACATCTGGCGGCTCCCCGCACAAAACAATATCTGTTTTTAGTTATAATGTGTAAAATAATGAACTGCACAAAAGGGAAAATGGTTTTACCGATCAAGAGCTACACAGGAGCAGACTGTCCGAAGACTTTCCTGTGAGAACTTGAGTTAAGCAAGGCTAACTCCTCTCACTATTACTGTTCCTGCTAGTTTTAATTTCGGTTACAAGAGAGGGACATGCAAACCCATGCAAAGGAATTCAATGGAGGCTGACACAACAACTGGAAGACTTAGGATTTGATGAACATATAACCGTTCTATCTCACAGACTCAAAAACACACCTGAGAAAAAATTACATCTTTGAGTGAGAATAGTGACACGTGTAGGACTTAGAATAAACCACCAAAAGACAAACAAACTAAAAATGTATAATAAACACGATGGAGATTGGAGATGTAAAATTAGAAAACCCAACCATTTACCAAGTAGATAGCTGTATATATATATATATATATATATATATATATATATATATATATATATATATATATATATATATATATATATATATATATATCGGCAGTGTGGTCAACGTATTGATAGGAACAGACAAACATTTAAAGGCAGAATAAACCTGACCTGAATGGCATTTGCCTGTCTTGGAAATGTTTGGAAAGCATCAGGCTTCTAAAATAAACATTAAATTCGAATATTTGATATTAAAAGGGAAAAAATCCTACTATACGGAGCCGAGACATGGAAAACACCAGGGGCAACAGTTGAAGGAATCCAGAATTTAATTAAAAACGAGAAATTGTGGCAGATGTGTGCACAGCAAGCAAGCAATAGAAAAGCAAATCATGAATAGGAAATGGTGATGGATTTGGCATACTCTTAGGAAGTACGCTATCAATATAGCCATACAGGCCTTTAGTTGAATCCCCACAGCAAGCGACTCAAAGCTCGATCCAAACAGAAAGGATAAGAAGATTTTGGGAACAGCTGAACAGATTGTCTGGAGACCCTTGGTAGTGGAAAGTTTTGACAAAAGGCCCTATGTACAACAAGGAAAAATGCCAGGAACAAAAAGAAAAAAATGATGACAGACAAAAGGGTATCTTTAGGAAGAGATTGTCATGTCTAGGTAGCCTAAAAAATTAGATAGAAGTCTCCGTGAAGAAAGAAGTATTGCTTATATAAAGCAAACAAATATGTGTAGACCTATTTATTATACAATGTACTAAAACTCATGAGTTTGCATATTTATTTAGTTTTGTTTGTTAGTATCACTTGATCAGAGCATTTACAATATGTGTAGAATTTAAAGTAGGCCTACTTATATATGTAGAGAAAATATGTAATAATTATGTCATAAACAAATTTATTTGTAAGATCTAAATTTAAATAATAATATATAATATATTCATTAGTCGAATCACACTTTTACTTATACAAGTTGAAAGCAAATACTTTATTTTTACAACATGGCTTCTAAGGGAAAAAAAGATTAAAAAGCCTAATTTATTATAAAGCTACATTCTCAGTCGGCTACAGCTGTAAAGATGATTCTTCGGGTTCTAACACCATTATCAATTTTCAGTAGAATACGCGTGACAAATCTTGTAATTCGAGAATATAATGATTTTTTTTTACGAGACAACTAGAAATTATAACTAAGGTTACTTAGTAACTTAGCTTAGAAAAGTAGATCAAATAAAAATTAATTAGTTAAAAGCAAAAACAAGCACACAAACACTAAACTATTTAAGGCCTTGAATATTTCGTATAAATCTTAGTTTCTTAGCAAAGGAATGGGTTATATTAGGATATATTTTAATAAAAATAATATTTGACTTAGTATTTTTTTCTTTATGGCTGGCCAAGACGACAGCGAGCTAACCACCCTGTTAAGCGGCTTGACTATGAAAATAGAAAACAAACAAGAGTTTACTTTTGTTTAATTTTCCTACATAAAAATTGCTCAGTGAGACATCATACTAAAAGTAAGGTAAATGGTTCTAATACATTATTTTTAGTTTCTATATTGTTGTTAGCTTTTATAGTTTGTTCATTTGTTTTTCATATGAGTTTTAATCTCAGAAAACATTATAAAAAGAAATCGATATTTTAAAGGACAAAAACATGTAAGGACTTTGGGCAGCTGAAGTTGAGTTTACCTGATTCTGTGAGATAAACTTTTAAAGCGATAATGTGGTCAGCACTTTGTTCAGCCGAAATCTTTTTTTTTAAAGACAATAAATGTTGGCTGAAGTGTAACGTCTTTTTAGTTTTAGTGTTATGACTTTTTTGACGATATATAACAGTGGGAGGGGAAGGGGAAATAGAAATAGTTTAAAAAGTGTAACATCATTTATGAATGACCATTAAACCCACAGTTATCCAAGGAAAACGGGTGGTCTAGTATAGGAATAAACCTCAGAGTGAGTCTGAGTGTCCTGTTTATCCTCAAAAAATTATTTTGCAGAGTTTCACACCGTGGTGAAGCACGGGTTCGCTGCTCGTTATCTATATCGGACTGGCAGCTAAATTGACTAAGTATTGTTTAGATGTATTTTTATTTAACCTCATTATGACATAACCTCAGCTTAATAACACAAACTCATATTTGTAATTACATTTGCATATTCCATGGCCAGTATATATTCCATTAGGCTGGCACGTGATGTGTGGGTGTCCAATCAATTCGTAATCAGGGTTACAGGTTAATAAGCACCTTGACCATATCACCCTCTGGCACTCAGTCCAATGACCATTCTTTACATAAGGGGGGTCACCACACGAAGCAATACCTGTTCAAAGTTACAACGTGTATAATGATAAACTACGCACACGACACTAAGTACTGCAATTAAAGAAAGTGTCTTTTCTGATAATTCTAATAAATGTCTTCAAGAAGACAAAATTATTGACAATGTAACATAACGAAATAAGTAGGCCTATGTGAAGGAGTTAATTCAAAGCATGAGCATCTTATCAAGTGATTGTTTGTATGGGGGTATTGTTTGATGAATTAGTACTCTAACGTAAGTATCATATGAACTATGTATGGGTGTCAGCTAAAATAAATAGGTATTCTAGAGATTTCTATTTAATTTACCACACTTTAAAAGAAACTGAGCTTAAAGCACGAACCTCTTATTTTTAATTGTAATGTTGGAAGAGATTTCATCTTTAACTTGTTATGCGCCTTATGGGCTGTTGACTCCGATTTTATCCCGTTTTTGTTTTTGGATTTGTTTTCATTGTGTATTTCCATTAGGAACATAATACAAGGCAGTAGTTGTTTGATTTTGGAGTTGTCTCTCCTAGAAAGGCTGCTCTTACCCTCATCTGCCCGTGGGATAGAACTCGGGGCTTATTGGGATAGCAACCATGAGATTTACCAACCCGACCATGCCGAACACTAAAATCTAAACAAATTTTTGTAATTACGTTTGCATATTCCTGGGCCAGTATATTGTCCGTTAGTCTTGCAAGTGACCTGTGAGTCTCCAATCAATTCGTAATTAGATTCACAGGTTAATGAGCACGTTGATCCTATCGCCCTCTCACACTTTTTCCAAATGCCATGATTTACTGTGGGGGGTTCGCCACACGAAACTATACCTGTTTTAAGTTATAATTAGTAAAGTAGTAATCAGCGTACAAAACCAAAAGGTATCGTTGGGAAAATTTTTGTCTTGCCTTGGATGTTTGAAAAATCGAATAAATGATTCTATGAAGACAAAAGTATTGGCGATCTAACGTAACGAAATAGTTAGTCCAATGCGGGGAGTTAATCTCAAAGTATGAGCATCTTATCAAGTTGTTGTTTGGATGAAATTATTGTTTATTGAATTAGTATTCCGACAATGCTATTATGTGAACTATGTATGGCTGTCAGCTATAATACATAGGTATTCTAGAGATGTTTATTTAATTGACCTCACAATAAAAGCACGAATGCTTAAAAGCATGAACTGCTTCTTGTTATTAAAATTGAAATTTTGGAAAGGATTTCAGCTAACAGAATTAAGTTGTGCTTGTGAACTTGTTATGTGCCATATGGGCCGTTGACTCTAATTTCAGCCTTCATTTTGTTCTGGATCTGCTTTCATTGTCTTTGTCCAACCGAAACGAAACCTACAAGGCAGCCGTTGTTTAATTTTGGAGTTTTATGTCCTAGGTGGGTTGCTGTTTTAGCTATTGAGCCTTATCTGTTAGGGGGTTGTGACTGGGGACTGTTTGGTTTAGCAGCCATGAGATTTACCAACCAGACCTCGCCGAACCCAAATTTTGACAAAATGTTTGTAATTACGTTGGCATATTCCAGGGCCAGTATATCGTCCGTTAGGCTGGCACGTGATATGTGGGTCTCCAATCAATTCGTAATCAGGGTCACACGTTAATGAGCAATTTGATCCTATCGCCCTCTGGCACTCAGTCCAATGACCATTCCTTATATCAGGGGGCTCGCCACACAAAATAGTACCTGTTTAAAGTTATAATTTGTTAAATAGTAAGCTGCGTAAAATCCAAAAGGTATTGTTGGAAAAATATAGCCTTGTCTTGGTTATCTGAAAATTCTAATACAAGTGTCTAAGAAGACAAAAGTATTGCTAAAAAGCTACTTAACCAAATGTGCAGGCCTAAGAAAGGAGTTATCTCAAAGTATGAGCATCTTGTCAAGTGATTATGAAAGTATTGATTGTTCAATTAGTACTATGCCATTGGCTATCATGGCTTTTATGTGAACTGTGACAGGCTGTCTGCTAAAATAAATCAGTCCCCTAGAGATGTCCATTTTGTTTACCTCACTATAAAAGCACCAGATCTTAAAGCAAGGACTTTATCTTCTTCTTCGTTCTTAATTGTAATTTTTTAAAGTACTTCAACTATTAGAATTTAGTTTTAAGTGTGCATTTGTTATGTGCCAAACGGGCTGTTGAGTCCGATTTGAGCCTACTCTTCTTCCTGGATTTTTTTCCTTATTCTATGTCCACTCAAAGACATAATAGAGGCAGTGTTTATTTGATTCTGGAGTTCTCTCTCCTAGACGGGTTGCTGTTCTGCTGGGGGACAGAACTCGGGGCTTTTGTATTTTAGCAAATCTGAGATTTACTAACACGATCATGGCGAAAAATAAAGTACAAAAACATGTTTGTAATTACGTTGGCATATTCCAGGGTCAGTATATCGTCCGTTAGGCTGGCACGTGATGTGTGGGTCTCCAATCAATTCGTAATCAGGGTCACACGTTAATGAGCACCGTGACCCTACCACCCCCAAACACTCTGTCCATTGGCCATGATCTAGATCAGGGGGCTTCCCACACAAAATAGTGCCTGTTTAAAGTTATAATTTGTTAAATATAAGCTACGTAAAAGCCAAAAGGTATTGTTGGAAAAATATAGCCTTGTCTTGGTCATCTGAAAATTCTAATACAAGTGTCTAAGAAGACAAAAGTATTGCTAAAAAACTACTTAACCAAATGTGCAGGCCTTAGAAAGGAGTTATCTCAAAGTATGAGCATCTTGTCAAGTGATTATGGAAGTATTGATTGTTGAATTATTACTATGCCATTGGTTATCATGGCTATTATGTGAACTGTGACAGGCTGTCTGCTAAAATAAATCAGTCCCAGAAGCTTTCTATTTTGTTTATCTCACTATAAAAGCACCAGAGCTCAAACATGGACTTGTTCTTCTACTTTCTTAATTGTAATTTTTTAAAGGATTTCAGCTAACAGAATTTAGTTTTAAGTGTGCATTTGTTATGTGCCTAAACGGGCTGTTGAGTCCGATTTGAGCCTGCTCTTCTTCCTTGATTTGTTTCCTTAGTCTATGTCCACTCAAGAACATAATACAAGGCAGTGTTTATTTGATTCTGGAGTTGTCTCTCCTAGACGGGTTGTTGTTATCCTGGGGGACAGAACTCGGGGCTTTTGTATTTTAGCAAATCTGAGATTTACCAACACGATCACGGCGAAAAAAAAATACGAAAACATGTTTGTAATTACGTTGGCATATTCCAGGGTCAGTATATCGTCCATTAGGCTGGCACGTGATGTGTGGGTCTCCAATCAATTCGTAATCAGGGTCACACGTTAATGAGCAATTTGATCCTATCACCCTCACACAATCTGTCCATTGGCCATGATCTACATCAGGGGGCTTCCCACACAAAACATTATCTGTTGTTAGTTAATATGTGTAAAATAAACACATTTAAATTTAGACATTAAGAATTTGGCAATTAATAATGAGTTGGGCACATTTTCTACTAAATTAAAAAAAAATATATTTCGGCTGATAAGATATTGTAAGCAATCACAAAATACGTTTTTTACATTACTAATTTCAATATTCTAGTGCCCTAACAGTTTGAAACTAATTGTTACAATTTGACATACGACTAAGAGCACATAACTTGTCGTTATGTTAATAACACACAAATCAAGAATTGTGACACATTAGTTTCGTTAAGAACACACAACCTACCATTGTGACAAATGGTCATAATGACGTCACAGCTTACCTTTATTGCACCCGTCATTAAAATCTCCCTTAAATTCTGACCAGCATGCTCCTGTGGGTATGGCGCAGGTTTTAATTTTATTCCGACAGTCGCACGGTTTGTCGCATAACAAACCGAACTTGTTAGACTCACACGTCTCATCTACAGTCACACAAGAAGAAGTTAAGAAAGATTGAATAATTATAAACAAGAACAATGTGGCATTATAAGTCTCAAAATCTGCAAGATAATTTACGACAGCAAAACATTCATGAAACTTAATACGAAAAGTTACGATACTAATATTGGAAAAAGGGAAAACCAATGAAGTATGATATATTCATTAGTACAATGCTCGTATACGAGAAAGTAAAAATGGATTGAAAATCATTTCTATATCCCGCGTAACCACCCCCGTAGTGTTATGTAAGAATATCCGAGAAATTTTAGGGGAGATCACTCTCGGTTTATTTTTTTACACAGAAGTTTGTTATTAAAACGTTTTCTATGGAATTTTTTGTCATCATGGAATCATGTTCACATCAATAAATTTAGCTCAAAAATGTTTCTAATTTAAGCGAGAGAGGTCGAGACTTAGAAGCCCTATTATGACACGTTTTTGTGGTGAAAATCTACTCATTAAGGAGACGAAACGAAGTTGTGCAAATATAGTTGAGGTAGAGTTAAGATAGGATAATTTGGACAGTGCGAATGTAATGAAATTATAGTTAAAAAGAACTATTTGGACAGTGCGAATGTGGTGGGTTTAGGGCTGAGAGAAATAATGCTTTATATTAGCTTTTAAAAAAAATAATCGCAATTTCGTTTTTGAAATATTAAAGAGCGATTTTGAATGTGCTATGAAGCACGAATACTTAGTGTTTTTGTAAAGAGGTATTTGGATTTATTATGAATCCTATCAGGAAATGTAAAAAAAACAACCAACAAAACATACCGCCGTATATTTCAACTTCGCACAATTCAAGTAAACTGTCTTGCACTGTGATCTCCAGTCTCTCAGCCACGACAACTTTGTCAAGTTGCAAAAGTACCACGTCCTTTTTCATAAGAATGTCATTGAAGGAAAGTTTAAAAGTCTTCTGATTACGCACGATCGTCACAGATAAGTTGCTTAAGGGACCTGGTTGTTAAAAATGAAAGCAGTCGTTTGACCCATGAGTTGATAAAAATGACAAGAAGATAAACCTTCATTCTTATGAAGAGGTTATTGACACAAGAGCTCAGAGCAATAATGTACTTAAACAATTGTATCTGAACGATCATAGTTTTTTTTACTGGTCGAGTTTGGTTAAACTCGGTGGTCAATCCAAGAGGCAACCTTACTCGTCACGTAGGAAATTTACCTCACCCGTCGTATAGATAATGACCTTACCCCTACCGTAGATAATGACCTTACACCTTGTGTAGATAATTATCTTACCCCTCGTTCAAACAATGACCTTACTTTTCGTATAGATAAAGACCTTACCCCTCACGTAGATAATGACCTTACACCATGTGTAGATAATGACCTCACCCCTCGTATAGATAAAGACCTCACCCCTCTTATAGATAAAGACCTTACCCCTCACGTAGATAATGACCTTACACCATGTGTAGATAATGACCTCACCCATCGTATAGATAATGACCTCACCCCTCTTATAGATAAAGACCTTACCCCTCACGTAGATAATGACCTTACACCATGTGTAGATAATGACCTCACCCCTTGTGTAGATAATTATCTCACCCCTAGTTCAAACAATGACCTTACTTTTCGAGTAGATAATGACTCCAATGATAGACACACTTGAGTTAAATTGAACAGTCCACTCAGGAGAGGACATGTCTTGGTCAGTAGTCATGGTACATGTAGGGTCGGAGCTGTTCATTTCACGTTCGTTATCCACAGCCAAGCTTGCTACATTGGTATCGTTAGTGCTGGACATTGTTGTAGCCATATGCAGTGCAATGTTGCGACCTGTAGTCAGATGGCTGAGTCAATTGTCACTTCAGTCAGTTCAAGAATTCAGTCAGTTGTCACTTTAGTCAGTTCAAGAACTCAGTCTATTGTCTCTTCAACTAGTCACGGTATTGATTTGTCTGTTTATGGAGAGTGATCAATGCATGTATTTGTTTAAATATTATACACAGCAAGTCCATGCTGCAGGTGAAGCAGAGTTCAAGTTGTATCAGTCATCTCGTCATTGGGCTCTGCCGCATTTACTTTCCCTAGCTGTCAGAGATGGGTGGACTCATGACGTGTTACTGACAAGAATTCGGGATTCGAACTCGAGACTTTCGGGTTAGTTGTCCTATGCTCTATAATTTGACCACGAATATAGCAAGAAACTTGCAATCGTCATATGATATCCCAAAATTCACACACCGCCATACAAAATAGTGAAGCATACCTTAGAAACTGTTGTTAGAGCTCATTCAGTCACATCGGTATTTAAATACTTAGTTGGTCCGCATTGTACCCCGGCTTGTTTGTTTCCCTACCGTGAGTCAGGAACCTATAAGAGCTACAAGAACTCAGCAAGTCCTAAAGATTCGAGTATAGGATCCGAACTCAAAACTTACGAGTTAACAGTCGTAAGTTATACCATTCGACTATACCGTCCCTAATTGTGCTCACTAAAGAAGTGAAACTGTTTACGATATAATGTCTCGCAGCTGTGGTCAATTGACAATTCCAAGTCTCGTGTGAGGACGGAGTGGTCTAGCGGTAGAGAAATGGACTACTAATCCGTACGTCTCGTGTTCGAAACCGGGTTCAAGTTAGTAGACCGTCCCTGAGTCCACCCAACTCTGATGGGTACCTAACTCCCGTTAGGTAAAGTAAAGGCGGCTGGGCATAGTGCTGAACACACTATCTCTTCAAAATTATGCCGAGGTCACAGAAACAAGTGAACCCTACTTCAATTGCCCTATAGCCCGTCAGGTTTGAAAAGGGAACTTCATACTTTACTTTAAGTCTGGTGTATTTACAGCCAAATAAAATCTTTGAAACACGAAAGCCTTAGTGTTACACGTACCTCCACTAACGAATATCGTACATAGAGAAATGTCTGTGACAAACTCAATTTCGAGTCGTTTTGCAGATTTAGACAACGCAACATGGATGTCAACCGTAGAATCTTTTTTACTTATGGAGTACTTCTCTATGGTAAGTTGATCTTTATTATCGAAGAAATGCAAGGAAGATATGTTCATTTGATCTGGAAATAAGAATATTCTACCTAAAATTCGAAATATACACTCAGATTTTTGAATCATCTTTTATAAGATAGACTACTACAAATGTACCAACCAAATCTTAACTATGATGCAATTTTTGGACATCGTGTATCTTTTAGGAAACAATCGAAGGAAATAATGAAATGCTTTACATATATTTCTATATCATTTAAACCACCTTACAAAAAACAAGCTAGTAACAAAGACCCTGTGTAAGTATAAAGCATAATAAGTTACGTGATCACGAAATGAAGTAGAGCTGTATCAGTGCAATACGATTGTATTATTAGTGCAACAATTGCCTTGTTCATTAATGGTGTATGCAACACGCATATTAATTTTAGCTATCCATACCCTAAGGTAATACAAAAACGGCTCAGACATCTAGATATTTCCGTGTTGAAACACTAGAATACATGAGAACATCTAGTAACACTTCACTTTGTCAACATAAACGTCTATTGAAGTTACAGATTCAATAATATTTAACAATAGAAGAAACATCACAACCCTATTCGCAATATGACTCAAGTATCAAAATATGACTTAAGTATCAAAAAATGACTCAAGTATCACAATATGACTCAAGTATCAAAATAGGACTCAAGTATCAAAATATGACTCAAGTATCACAATATGACTCAAGTATCAAAATATTACTTAAGTATCACAATATGACTCAAGTATCAAAATATGACTCAAGTATCACAATATGACTCAAGTATCAAAATATGACTCAAGTATCACAATATGACTCAAGTATCAAAATATGACTCAAGTATCAAAATATGACTTAAGTATCAAAATATGACTCAAGTATCACAATATGACTCAAGTATCAAAATATGACTTAAGTATCAAAATATGACTTAAGTATAAAAAAATGACTCAAGTATCAAAATATGACTCAAGTATCAAAATATGACTCAAGTATCAAAATATGACTCAAGTATCACAATATGACTTAAGTATCAAAATATGACTTAAGTATCACAATATGACTCAAGTATCACAATATGACTTACCTGTATCAGAAACAACGAGCCTAATCCAGTTGAAACTATACTTAGCATACCACGACACCTTTAATTTATTGAGCACCTCGTATGTAGATCTACTGTTGTCTCTCAGGGCTTCTACATTAGGCTCCAGTTCATCAACATACGCCATGAGGTTCACTGTGTGTAGGTTTAAAAATAAATCTTCTCGGTTGTTCGCATATTTAATTTTACGGTTGTTGAAGAAATGGGAAACCACTTCTGCATTTTTAATATGTTTTTGTAACCGCAGACAAGTCTACTTCTGTCTTAAAAATATATAATTGAAAATTTCTAACGAATGTAATTATTCTGTCTAAAATTAGAGTAACTGAATATAAGGATGAGCTTTTGCTAACTACTGGTACTTATTACTACAAATTGACGCTTCATAAGTAACCCCCCCCCATATGAAACTTACTGTCAAGTATCCTACAGTCATCCCTCATTATACATACCGCATTGAAATGAAACGTCGAGATATCCCACCCATCAAACTTACCGTACTGACATGAAGGACCGAACCACCCATGTAAGCATTCGTATCCGTTTAGACATTCCCCATCGTTGTCACACTTATTCTCAGGACACCGGCATACGAATTGATCCAAAGGGCCGAACCACACCGTGCTAACTGTTCCAGAGAAGGTAGAAAAGGATTCTTTGGTTACGTAATACTTTAACGAAGTGGTATTATTTAGATGCGACCTTTGGGGGAAATAAGATTTTGGTTCATAATCCTTTTTGTTAAATTTTAGACGAATAAAAATGTGTGACATTTTGCAAATTATGACAGTTCACATTAATGAGTAAGTCTAAAACAGATAAAGAAATACAAATCTTAAATTTTTAGATTTGGAATCAATAGAAATGTTTGAATACATGGCTTTATAATGTATATGCTAAGGGTAAACAAGTGTGAGTCTGTTAACTAAATCTGTAGAAGCTACAAATATTTATGCTGGGGAATGTATGCTGGGGAATGTATGCTGGGAAATGTATGCTGGGAAATATGCTGGGAAATGTATGCTGGGGAATAATGGGAGAGCTTCACAAGCATGGTGTAGCTGATACTATCGAAATATTATCATATTCAGGAGAGTGAAGAGACATTTTCTAACTGATATTATTGAAGGATAAAACATCAAATTTAAATGAGTTAAGATAGTCACCCATCGAATATATAACATAACATTCAGGAGAGTTAAGATACTCATAGTTTCTAGCTAATATTATCGTTTGACAGAACATCACATTCAAGAGAGTTGAAGATATTTACATTTTCTAGCAGATATCGTTAGACGGAGCATTACATTTCGGAGAGTTAAGATACTCACAATTTCTAACTAATGTTATTGTTAGACAGAACATCACATTTAGGAGAGTTAAGATACTCACGTTTTTTAGCTGATATTATCGTTAAACAGAACATCACATTCAAATGAGTGAAGAAAATCCTATAACTATTCCGTCTGGAGGTCATACTGTACAATGGGGGACTATATCTGGCAACAAAAAAGCTGCTTCAAACAAGATAACATGAAAACGCGATTAGGTTTTACTCAAAGCTATTTGGATACTTCTTGAAATGGAGAATAATTAAGATTTAAATGCTGCACTTTAAACAGGCTCTAATATATTTGAGAATAAACATTTCAATTTATGCGTATTATAAAGTTTATTGTCAGTTACTCATTAAAAATCTTAGTCTTAAAACAGAAACACTGACTAGAACTATGAGTTTGTCAAACTTACCCTGACTTGAGAGTTGATCTAACATCGCTGTCAGTTGATGAACAAATCATACTACTGTATCGTGTGAGGTCTACATTTGTCTCAAGAACCAAAACAGTACGAACAATTAAGGGAGATACTTATTTTCTGTTGACAAAATTTGAAGTAACGTAACATGTATAAACCCAGGTAGTATCTGCTTGATACACCAAACGAAGCGTAGATCTCTAGATCTAGATATAATTAAATTATACTTTAAAATATTCTTCACTAACTTCGTGCAAACGATGGTAAAATTAGGAAATAAAAGTAAGCAATTATAATTATAGTTTAATTAAAATGTAAGATAGTTGTTTAACTTTGTCTTACGTTTCAACAAAATAGAACTTATACTTCCCCATACTACCTGAAAAAAATCTAACCTCATTTAAAAATTATTTCTTATAAAAAGAGATTTTTGTTTTCATTTTTAGAAATACAGGAAGTGAATACACGTTTTGGTGCACGAAAACATTTTCAAGGCGTGCATTTCTTAAGACCAGATTACGATACATTTGTCGTGGTGCTTTAAAGAATTTCTTTGATATCATGGTTTCGTTTTTAAATACGCTGACAAACGGTATTTAATCGAATGTCATTGTTGTTTCACTCTGTATTTCCAAACTACGTTCGCCCAATTTATTATAAAATAAAAGTTTTATTGTCATTGATATTGTAACTATTATTATTATTATTATTATTATTATTATTATTATTATTATTATTATTATTATAGTTATTATTCTTATTCTTATTATCATTCTTCTTATTATTATTATTATCATTAATGCTATTTATACTGTTACTAGCCGTCGTTACCCGTTACACGTGAATTATAGGCCTATCTATATACTACTAAAAGTCAAGTTTGTTTACATGTTTGAATATTTATTTGTTTTTTTGTTTGTTTGTTTGTTTGTTTGTCCGATCGAGTTTTGTGATATGTTCGACTCTATCTGGAGAGCTGTAAAATAGTATGTAGGTAGAGAATAATTTATTAATGCAGACAGACTGTTAATCACAAATTTATTTAAAGACGTTAATTAATTAATTGATTTATTCATACGTAGAGTAACCCATTTTTTTTTAAATGTTAAAACATCGACTAAACTTTGTGGGAATAGTGACGTCACAGGTTTTTGTTTACTCTTTAGTACAATAAAATGGCGGCGTCTATCAATTTTAAACTGTCTTTTTTCATTTAGTTTTACAATAAATTTCTCTAGATCTAAAGATCAGCTGTCGAAGGAAAGTTATGAATCTAGCCTAGATCTAGATCTAGCCTAGATCTAGGTCACTAGACTCAATGTAAATTCTAGATCTAGACTTAATGTAAATTCTACATCTAGAATCTATCTCAGGCCTTAATACATCTAGAATCTATTTCAGGCCTTAATTATTTTATATAAATCTTTGTTTGGCTAATTTAAGATAAAATTTAATTTGAAAGTTACTAGATTCTTCTACTAGACTTAGATCTAGATCTATGCGCGGAGACTCAAAAGTATAGTATAAAAATTCATGTGTGACGTCACGAGTAAATAGCTAAGTTGGTAGCGTAGTCCGCTCTCATGCGGGTGGCACAGGTTCTAGACCAATATGTCAATGATATTTTTTTTTCAATTTTTTTTTCTAGATGTGAATGATAAAGTTGCCTATCTGAACTTGGCAAGATACATGGCAGGTGAAGTAGAGTTCATCTGTTTCTTTGTCCTAAGCATATGAAAGGATAGTGTGGTCAGAGACATGCTCGGCTGGAATCGTTTTTTAAACGATAAAAACATGTTGTCTGAGACTTGGCGGGACACTGGGCAGGTGAAGTAGAGTTGAGTAGGTCACCTGTGACGTCAGTATATGAAGGGATAGTCCGAAATCGGTGTTTTCGGTGTTTTTAAAAGATAAGAAACATATTTTTGAATGTGGGGTCTGTTTTTTGTGACGATAAGTGACACTGAAGTAGCGTAGCGAAGAGGGGGGGGGGGGGCGGGAGAGGAGGGGAGGCGGGGGGGGGGGGGGAAGGGGGGGGGCGGGGGGACATATGTTGGGGCGCCAAAATGGTTTGGAAAAATAAATTGAAAGGTTGAGGGGGGTTCAAATCGAAAGTTTGAGTGAGGGGGGGGGGGCGGGTGCACATCAAAAGTTTGAGGGGGGGGGGGGGGGTTGAAAATCGAAATCTTGGGGGGGGGGGGGGGTTAAAATCGAAAAGTTTGTCCCCGGGCGCCGGGAAGGGTCGCTATGCCTCTGAGTGACAGACGTGATGTTTTTTGATGGATGACCCCCGAAACCCACAGTTATCCAACGGATGACGGGTATTCTAGTATATTTTAGATGTTACACGTATTTGGAAAAAAAATACTTTATACAATGGTTATTGGCCAAAACGCAACACCACACATTGATATATTAGTGATAAAGCAAAAAATAGCTAAATACGTAAAAATCCGGCACATTTAAAATAACAAAGGCTACCAACAGCTATTAGAAAAACCGAAGTTTCTATATTATTAGTCAACACAAAATTATATTAAATGCACTTAATGATCAAGAGACTTTAATGACTCCGTTAAAAACCACGCTGTTTAATTGTAGTCCTACTTATGTTGTTTTTAAAAGTAATTTGTATTACTTTTGGCCGAGAAAATTGTATACATTACGTAGCGTACGTCTTGATAAGTAGATCTATAGATTTAAATCAAATTTGAATGAAATAGTTCCTTTCTTCATATTCTAAAATAGGAAAATTACGCCATTAGTTTTATCTACTTTCCGTAGTTAAAACACGTAGCATGTGACGACATTGTTTATTGCGTTCTTTTCACAACAATAAACGCTTTTCCGGTTGCATAATCAAAATTATGTTTCTACATTCGAATAAGCCTTTATTTTTATTTTACTTTATTTAATAAAATTTAGGTTATAAATTTGTGACATCACCATATTATTTTCAACAAACGTCCATATCTTTAAGTTCTCCACATATCGCTGAACATACTGATCATATCACCTACTAAAAAGGTTGCGGACTGATAGAGAGAAGTGCGCACATGGGGTTTTTACTTTGTCGTGTACGAAGTATAGAGAAAGTACTGTAATCGTGAAAAAAAAATCGAGATTTTTGTAAATCTCGACGTTTTACACCTCCCTGAGTAAGAAAAACATAGTTTTGTAAACTTATCCTTATGTGTGTGTGTGTGTGTGTGTGTGTGTGTGTGTAAACAAGATAACTTGAGTACCGTTACAGCTACGTTAATGAAATTTCATATATAAGTATTATATCAAATTTGTAGATCTGTTTCAACTTTTCAGCTATTTCCGTTAACCGGAAGTGGAACTTTTTCTACTTTTAACTTTTCAAAAGCCTGTAACTTGAGTACTATTTCAGATAGATACATGAAATTTCACATATAAGTAAAAGATCTAATCATCTGCTTTCTGTCGAATTTTAATTAATTTCCGTAGACCGGAAGTAGTAATTTACGCTATTTCCGATTTCTCAAAAAGAGCATATGAATTTATAAAGTACTAATAAAATTCTGCACTATTATACACATTTGTTTGGCGTTCACTTGGTGCGCAATTTTTTTTTACGCGATTCTATTCTATTTTTACAAGCTTTTATTTTACTCACTTCCTCTGTCTGTCGACAGTCTGTCGACAGTCTGTCGACAGTCTGTCGACAGTCTGTCGTCAGTCTGTCTAGATCGAAACGCCGGAGCGAAAATTCGGACACTTCTACTTGACAGATATGATTCACATTTGGCACATGGGTCAATACACGAAGACAATGCAATCTGAAATTAAATTTGACTTAATTGGATGCCTAATTAGTTTTTTTTTATGAGTTAATTAAAATTTGGACCGAATTACTAGGCATGTCTATCCAACCACACCACACGCGTAATCACGTTCAATAGTTGCGCCAACACGTTCAATGGCTGCGCCATCACGTTCATTAGGCGCGCAATGGTTTTTAGTCATGTAACTCTATTGTAAATAAAACATGTAAACAACTGAAAAAAAAATTCATAAAAAACTTTTTAATAACAAGCTTTTATGTAATAATGCACTAAAAAGTAGAAAATAAATTATAGACTACTATTTGAATAACTATAAAGAAAAGCGTGGGTCTCTTCCTAAACATTAGTAAAGGTATCCAATAGATACTAAAGTAACCCACGCTTTTCTTTATAGATGTTTAAATAGTAGTCTATTATTTATTTTCTACTTTTTAGTGCATTAGTAAATAAAATTATTATTATTATTATTATTATTATTATTATTATTATTATTATTATTATTATTATTATTATTATTATTATTATTATTATTATTATTATTATTATTATTATTATTATTATTATTATTATTATTATTATTATTATTATTATTACTATTATTATAATTATCATTATTATTTTTATTATTATTATTACTTTTATTACTATTATTATCTACTGACTTGTATACGGATTCGAACTCAAGTCTTACGGTTTATTTTTATCTATATATATAATTATCTTCTGGGAGCCGTTAGAAAACAAGCTGCAAGCGCCTCCTTGCAGTCCCCTCTCTTTCTCTCTATCACTATCACTACCACCCCCACCCCACCTCACATTGTCTGGTGAGCTGTGGTCACGCTGTTTACATTTTACAATCATAGAGACGGGTTTGATGACGGCTATTAGGGGCAGATAATTTAGTTTGAAACGATTTTAAACTTAGAGGAGGTAACTAAGAGGAGGCTACTTTCACGTGGGGGGGGGGGGGGGGGAGGGGGTTTAGTGTTTTTAAGCAAATATTTTCAGTGGCAGCATTGGTACTGTCGAATTCACAAATTATGAATTACTGAAAAGTAGAAAATAAAACAACTAAATAGCGGCGTATGATACGCGGCGGGTCGGCTCGTTATTATTATTTATATTATTATTATTATGATTATTGTGATTATTATTATTATTATTATTATTATTATTATTATTATTATTATTATTATTATTATTATTATTATTATTATTATTATTATTATTATTATTATTATTATTATTATTATTATTATTATTATTATTATTATTATTAATACCATCTAAAAAATGTGTTTCGAATGTTGTAACTCCAACCGAGCTATACTAGGCTCTAAAAACACAGACGTTGATGACATCAAACAGAAAATGTGGGGTATACGTAAAGGCAGTAATTTATGTGAGTATGCCGACGACAAAAGTATGCTATTTTACACTGTTAAAATTATCATTAGATAAATTATGTTTAAAAGTTGGAGGCATTGCAAAGCTAATAGAAATCTTAATAGAAATCTTAGGATTTTGTAACGTAACTTGATTTATAGCTAGAGATCTAGAGCAAAATTGAGATACTGCAGAAATCTAGACTAGGGCAGGTAAAAAAAAATAGACAAAGAAAATTTCAGGACTATCTTGCGGAACTGATAAGAAAATTGCTATAGACCGGCAATAATGAAAGTGCTTTATGGGGCGCTCCGTGTGTCATGGGCACAAATAGAAAAAGATTAGGATGAGGAGATAACGAGTAAATAATCGACGATAAAATATAAAAATCATTTTTTCATATTTAAACATTTATATTTTTTTTTGTATGTCTGATGTTTATATAAAATTGTATCTTAAAAAACTGACCTAGAAAACTGAAAAATCTAAAAAACATAAATTAATTTTTATGCCTGTCTTTTTTACAGGCTTTGCAGCTATTATTTATATAAGATACTAGGCATTTAACCCGTTACGACACAACAAGCAGTAAATTTTATTTAGTTATTTTTCATAATATGCTTAAATATATTCTGTAGTATTTCCTATAGTGTTAATCTTTCTTTTAGAATGGTCTTCTAGTTTTGCCAAATCATTGATCTTAGAGGGTAATATTAGTAAAATCTCAACAACATAACTAAAAGCCTTGGTTTTTTAAAAAGACAGCCTTTGATTATTTTCGACTATGATTCGATCCACAAATTGTAATAATAAAAAAGTATGCAAATTCTCGCAATGCCCTATGCCCCCCCCCCTACATCGCAACCTAACAAAGACAGATGATCAAAATACGTCACAGTTTTAATGCGGCCGGATGTACTCTCTACCTCTATTAAACCCTAAAAGATAAAATTAGAAATAGCAAAACAAAACTGGCTAGTAAATCAGATTTTTTATTGAACGTAAAACCTACATGCACATGTGTCTCTTAAACAGTCTAAGGTCAGGTAAAAATACATTTATAATTCCAGGTCTTATCTCTAGGGTTAGTGTTTGATCAGTCCTATCGCTAAAATTGTAAATCTCTGATTATTGCAGTGGAAGTACTTCTGTCCTTGGCGATCGCGTTTAGAGACAGTGTGAATCTTGTCAACGGGGGTGTCACATGTCTAGGGGAGTGTCAAATGTCTAGAGGAGAGTCAAATGTCTAGCGGGGTATCAAATGTCTAGGGGAGTGTCAAATATTAATGTCTAGGGGAGAATCGAGTAATAATGTCAAGGGGAGAATCAAATAAATACTGTCTAGGTAAGTGTTAAATGAATACTGTCTAGGGAATATCATACATTTAAATAACTATAAAGAAAGGGTCTGTCACTAGACTAATATTTAGAAAGAGACCCAGGCTTCCCTATATTTTTATTTTAACAGTAGTGTATCATTATATATTTAAATACAATCATTTATTTTCTCCCTTTTCGTTTATTATTACATAAAAGCTTCTTATTAAAATGTTTTCTACCGTTTTTTCCCAGTATTTTATAATTTTTAATAGAGTTGCGCGACTAAAAACTATTGCTCACCCAATGAACAAGATAATGCTCTTATAATAGTGCGGAATAGTAGTATAACACATTTTTTTAGAAAGTTTTAATTCATCCATAAAAATTAATTAGCCATTCAATTAAATTTAATGAGATGTCAAATAACATCGTCATTGGATCTTGACAAACTTGCTGAATTTTAGAGAAATTGGTCTGGTAGAAGTGCTTGAAATTAGGCTCGCCCGTTTTGATCAAGCTACACAGACTGACATAAAGAGGTTGTAAGATAAATAAAAGCTCGGAAAAATTATTTTTGTATGTTGAAGGCCTATGTGTAAACGCCCATGAATATTTCACGTCGTAGCGGCCATAATTGATCTTAATCACCAATCACCTGATCCTGTTATGTGGTGTATAGCATCATCATCGGTTGATTCCCATACAGAGCAAAAAGACTCAGCCACACCTTTCAATCGCAGTCGGTTTTCAAAGGTTGTTCGTCTCATAATCCACTTGTGGAAGCTTGTATTAGAGTGCAACATATTTGAGTTACATTATGGCGTAACTTCCTCAGCTAGTGTCGTTCTATGAATGAAACGTTTTATTTCAGTTCTGGCACTTTTTTTTACCGTGCTAATAGCCTCGCACTAATATCGTTCTCTTTTCTTTTTCATATTATCGAGGCACTGGTTAATGTTTTGTTTTAATTCTCCTCTAAGGTTAAGTACTTGCTGTTCGCATCATGCACTCTTTGTAATTTCCCCCTGGTCTACACTATATGCTGTTTTTTTAAATCCGTCACATTTCTAGCCAATCACTTTCAAAACTTTTTTTCGTACCAAACCTGTGATGGTCTCGAATTCTCCATAGTTAAATTATTCCTTTTATTTGTGAAGTGGTCTGCCTAATGTGGCATTGAATGTCTTTGTGAGAGAATGTTATTCCACCCATCACAAGGTCGTTTAGAGAACAACAATCAAAGTTCAACATTTATTATTTCCCAACGTTAAAAAAAACAAACTCTTTACCTGTGCTTTTATAACACACTTGTGCATTAAGCTTCTCGGTGTTGACCTTTTTATCTTTATTATGTGTTCGGTCGAGGAGGGCATATTGGGCATCATATAATTTTTTTTTCTTCCCTTACATTCTGTATTTTGCATATCATTTAATTTTTAAAAATGTATTAAAAAAGTTTTAATAACTAGCTTTTATGTAATAATTCACTAAAAGGAGAAAATAAAGAAAATAAAAGGAGAAAATATACTATCTAAATCACTATAAAGAAAAGCGTGGGCCACGTTATTATCTATTGGATACGTTTACTAACATTTAGGAAGGGACCCACTCACGAGAGTAGTATCCCTTGACTCAGGGGGTGCAACTGTAAATAATTTTTCATATTCTTGAATTAGAACTTGCGTGAACCGTGCTCTATTTAAACGAGAATGGTATTATTGGAACTTAATAGAAATAAATAATGGCTATAACGAAAACTAATAAGGCAATCAAGTTTCCATTAGGGAAATTTAAATACGTCCTATTTGGGTTAATAAAATAAAGGGAGAGTAATCCGTTTTATTTAAATTGTGTGTTATCTAATGTCACTGTCAAATTCGTGCCAGATAGAATGACGAGCTCTGGGTATCAGTTTCAGTTTTTTTAAAAATATACTTTTTTTTTTATTATGAAGTGCTTTCATTGAAGTGGATAAAATCTAAATCTAATCTAAGTGTATTGCGGACCCACCAGCAGTGCTGACCAATATCACTCAAGATGTTATCGAGTCTAGGATGTTTGTTATCAAAAAGTTTGGACGAAAAGCTTAAACTAGCTTAAAATTGGTTAAAGGTAGATGCAGCTCACAAATACATCAGCTCAGAAAAATACGAAACTTTTTACCTTCTCGTGCACGTAGTTTAATGGAAGTATTGTAATTTTTAAAGAGTGCGATAGACGGTGGAGAAAATGGGGCATTATAGTCGTTCAATAAATTGACTTAGGCCAGTACGCAGGTTCTATGACAGGGTGCAATGTGGCGCTTTGGGCTATACAGTATGCGCTATGGCACCTTGGTTCATTTCAAAAAGAGATAGACTATGGATGAATAGGACATTATAGTCGCTTACTAATTGAATCAAACGCGTCCACCCGCGCCCCGACAGTGTGCTATTTGATTGCGCATACGTTAGTTTTAAGCAGCCAGGGGCCGTATGCGTAGCCTTTGCGGTAGTGTAACATGGGGCACTCAAGAGCGCCCCTCTATCTCCCTGATACCTGGGCCGTTACTGAAGTGAGTTCTATCTCACTATTACGATGGGTGATTAACGATTAACTTTCACTTAGGTTTTCATGCTGTAGGTAAACTATGATCCAAGCGCAGGAATCGTTTACATTTAAATAACATTTAAATAAAGGATTGGTAATGCATTGATGAAACCCTTCTCATATATTTCGTCAGACGTTTTCTATCCCCGCAGCAAAGTGCGGGGACGGGCAAGCTAGTATCTTATATATCCTAAATCAACGCCCACCCCCTACCCAAAAAACATGTGTACGCCCCCGAGTAAGGGTCTCCTGGCTTTTATCACTACGGCCACCACCGATCTGTTACAGCACTTGTCAGCGGGTACTGTCCACATTCCAGTCCTCCCCCCTTATGCGCCGCATCTGACAATATTTTTGCAATTTGTTCGTTTGGAATTTTTGATAATGACACGTAATAAAAATGAAGAAAGTGTGTTGACTTAATGTGTTTTAGTACAACTAAGATTATAAATTTTTTATAGCGAGAGACGTCTAGACTGGAGATTGCGGCGTTACCCGTAAATTCAGTGTTTTTTTTAAATTTAGTTCGACTTGCACTATACTAAGGCTGTATATGTTTTGTGTAGCAACTTGATTCGACTTGGTTTATAAACATTTACACCTACATTTGAGGCTGGCCTTTTTAAATGTTTAAATGTCCAAATAATTACCAGAATCTTCTAGATTTCTGAATCAAGTTAAACTTAGGATTTTACTAAAAGTTTTGATATCAGTATTTCGCCTTTATATCTGTTTCAGCTAATGTTTATACATTTAAGAGCGAAAATAGAATTGAAACATCCTCTTCTATTTAACCCTTTCCCCGGCGACTGGGTGTAATAGACCCGAAGTCGCTATATTTTTGCTCATATCTCGAGTCTCGTTTTATAAATTTTTCTGGGCCTCATTCCCATCTATAAGGTGGTTGGGATGAACACATTGGAGGTTGTAAATTTTAAAAATATGCGTAAAAAATTTTTTTATGAGGGTTTGAAATTTTTTCATACGGTCCCTGGCAACTGGGTGCTACACACCCGTACACAATTTTGAATGGAAAAAATATTTATAGCTTATAAACTGACTTCTAACAATTTGTTTTTACTCATTGTGGGTTAAGTAATTGTGTTACATTTTCAAAGTTTAACTATAAATTAACATTCTGAAGGTATTTGAGTAACAAAAATATCAAACCGGATTGAAGTAATCATTTTTACTAACAAAATAATAGAACATTAACACGTTTTAATCATTTGCACCTCAGAGAGCACAGTTGTTAGTTAAAATTAAAATAACTTGACATTTCCTTTTGCTGGCAGGGAACTAAAGTTTTTTTTTTATAAAATATGGGCACCCTTTTAGTGGTGTTACATGAGTCGCAGGTCCAAAATATTTTAATTCCATACTTATCGGAATTGCTTGGTATGTATTGGATAAATCTACTCCCACCTCTAAAATCAACCAGTTGCTAATTAGTAATGATCTCTCCAGAAACATAACACCTTTCTAAATTTGAATGGAATATCTACCATAATGGAAGCAAATATACCATGAGCCTGATGGACTGTTAGTGTTATTGTTGTGAAGTGAATATGACCCAGAAGGTTGCTGATTCTCTTCATAGAAAATTCTGCCTTCAAAAACTTCCATAAGCAGAACTAAATTGACATACAACTAAATTGTTATTCTGCAGAGTGCCAGTGTCTCCTCTTGCTTTCTCTCCATCCCTGCTAATGCAGTCAAATATTGGTTGTATTATTTTTTGTATTCATGCACAGAAGAAATATTTAGGGTCAGGCTGTTCATAAATTTCCTGGGATTAGCACTTCAGGCAGTGGTCTAGTGTAGTGTTACTTTGTCTTTCCTGAAAATATTTCTTTTTCTTCACTTTGCACCAGCCGTTTCATTTCATTATGAGTGCCAACTGTTGACAAATTATTGAGTTGAAATGCAGTATATTGGGTAGACCTCGTCATCAGAGCTGCTTGAAATTGAACCAGCATTGTCTTCTACCTCTGATACTGATGGCTGCCATTCTTCATCTTCTACCTCTGATACTAATAGTTCAGACTCAAAACTTGTTGGTCATTTTCACCTGCTATACTAAAACTGGCAAATATATTCCTTTATCATTAGCACTTGAGTTTAGACAAAAGCGTTCAAGACTTGTTTCTGCTGTGTTCTCAATAACGTTTGTGACTATTTATAAACCTTACTCTCAGGGTCACAACCTGTAGAACACCCACCCCACTCCCAGTTTGATCAATTAATTGCCCAGTATTAACTTTCAAGCAGCATTACAAAGTTGTTTTGCCTTTTTGTCCTCATTCGTACTCCTAATGAGGTTAATGCCAAGTTCTAAAAGGCTCGAATGTCTCTATCTACAAATCACTATATATGTCCTCCCACAGGCAATCTTACCCCTGCATTTCATTAACCTATTGTAACTCTAAACTACAGTTCTGTCTGTAACTGCAAGTCAGAGCTCCTGCAAAGAGTATAAATCACTACATGTGTCCACCCACAGGTTAACTCTTGCTTGAGAATCCCATCAACCTGTAGTATCATATTACAGCTCTCCCATTGACAACAACATGTCTTGTGTTCCCCATGGCCACAACGCCCTGAATACCTCAACTGTGTCAGTATTGTTACCCACCCCACAATGAACAAAGAAAAGAATTTACTATAAGAAAGTCTTTGGGTGTGATCCACCCAGTTGCCGGGGACAGGGTACCAAATATGTTGCCGGGGAAAGGGTTAAACACTTGTCCCTATAGGTCTACTTCGGTGAAATGTCAAATACTTATCTATTTTGTTTGTAAATATTATACTAGCTGTAGAAATTCCCCTGACCCGGCATGATAAAAAATAAATTTTATGCCTTGGCATAAAGGAAAAAAAACAAGTTGTAAAATGAATAGCTATTATTTTTTTTAATCAAAGCACTATTAGGCTATTTACTTCACGGTTCCTCGGGGTCCAAAATATTTTTTTCACTAGGGGCCCACGTCGATTTTTTATGTGGAACCACCGGGATATTCAACAATTATATTGGCGGATCAGTCCAACCCTGTATCTTTTAGCCTCGGGAAAAAATCTGACAAAAAAGAATGTGTTTCTAAATCGTTTTGTTAAAGAAAAAAAGTTTAACCCTATAAGGATCAGGAAATCGAACCGGAACTGGAAATTTAATAGGAAGAATTACTTTAACTTGACTGTAAAATGAACTTCGGAATTAGAAATTTAAATCTGAATAATATATTTTACTTGAACATTAAAATTAATCCGAAAAGGAAATTTAATCGGAACTCTTTCTGGAACCATAGTTTTCACCGGAATAAAATCTTGAACTAAAAACGGATTTTAACTGGAACCGATTTTTTCACCGGACCCGGGAATATATACGGAAATGTATCAAGAAACAGAAATTTAACTGAAACGAAATTTAATCGAAAACTTTCAGGAGACGAAAATCTAACCGGAAACGATAATAAAACTTAATTTAGAGCTTGTAAATTCGGTTCTGCAAATTTAATAGGAAACGGAATTTTATCCAAAGGTAATTTATCCTAGAACAAAATATAACTGAAAACGTAAGTTTACCCGGAACCGGCATTTTAACAGGATTCGGAAATTTTATCGGAAATTAATTTTTTGTCGGAACGTTAAAAGTTCACAGGAAATGAAATTTAACTTGAAACAGTTCTATATACTAAGAAGGAAATTTAAAAGCAAACTGAAATTTTCCGGGAATCGAAATTTGACCGGGACCAGAAATTTTACCGGAAATGATATTTAGCTGGAAAAGTAGGCCTACTTCATACGTAGACTAAAACTTTAAAAGAAACCTGAAGTAACAAGATCTAACTTAATAGCACCATGTGACGCAACTATCTGCTATATTCTAAAGTTTATTGCACTATGTGACGTCGCTGATTGATGATAGCAGACTGATAGGTGTTCCTTAAAAAAAATATCCCTCATAAAACTAAGCAAACAAGGGCTCATAAAAAGATCATAATAAAGTTCCATGTTTTATCTAAGTAGGCCATTGTTGTAAATTTCAGCAGGTTCTGTCATTGTGGGCATACGATGGGTACAACCACTTTGTGTTCCATTTATTATTACTGACATTTTGGGCAAATCTGACACCACTGTGTGATACATTTTATATTACCTTAAGTTGTGAGATAGAAATGGGGAGGGGACTTGTTCTAAGATAGCCCCTGAGGAACTCTTTGCACCCCTAGTCGAGTTTAGCCATCAATTTTTTTTGTATCACACCATGAAAAAAAAATTATTATTTAATTAATGAATTTTCATTATTTCTTTGGCCGGTTGTTCAGCCACGATAAGTACAGTCTAGAACTCATTAAAATAAGAATATAATAACTCTTCATACTCTTGAATTAGAAGATCTATGAAGCGTGTCCTATTTAAACTAGTATATTATTATTGGAACTTAATAGAAATAACAAATGGCTATTACGAAAATAAAATAAAAATTCTAAGGCATTCAAGTTTTCAATAGCAAATTTTAAATACGTTATGTTTGGCTTAAAGGGATATGCCCCATAAAAATTTTTTACCAAATTTCTGGTTTTTCGACGTGATGGGTGTCTTGCACTTTTGGATACTTTGTCTATTTTTACTTTCTCGTTTCTACGAAGCATAGAGAAAGTCTTGTAATCGAGCTAAAAAAAATAATCCAGATTTATGCAAATCTCGACGTTTTAGGGTTCCCTGAGTCGGAAAAACATAGTTTTGCAATCGTGTCCGTATCTACACACAAACACACAGACACACACACACAGAAACACAGACATACGGACAAGATTTCAAAATTATGTTTTTCCGTGTGTGTGTAAACACGATAACTTGAGTGCCGTTACATCTAGGTTGATGAAATTTCATATATAAGTATTTTATCAAAATCGTAGATCCGTATCAACTTTTGAGCGATTTCCGATAACCGGAAGTGGTACTTTTTCTACTTTGAATTTTTCAAGAGCCTATAACTGAGTACTGTTTCAGATAGATAAATGAAATTTCGCAAGTAACAAAAACTAATTCTCTACCTTGTCTCAAATTTTGAGTAATTTCCGTTGAACGGAAGTACTAATTTACGCTATTTCCGTTTTCTCAAAAAACGCATGTAAATTTATAAAGTACTAATAATATCCCGAACTTTTATGCACAGTTTAGTAAGCGTTCACTTGGTGTGTAATTCTTTTTTTTTACGAGATTTTATTCTATTATAAAAAGCTTAAGTAATTACAAGTTGATTATAAATATTGTCTATATCCTGAGTTGCCATCCCTCGTAGTTTTATAATAGAATATTCGAGAAAGTTTAGGGGAGATCACTCCCGGTTTATTTCATAAATGTTTTTGTAGCTCATTGAGGTTTTTTTTTCATATTTAGCTGTAAAACATATGGTTACCAGCCAGGGGAGGGAAAAATATGAAGTTTTAATTCATTGAGTTGCGGCCCCTGTGGGGTCGTGGCCCTGTTTTTTCCGTGCTCTTGTGAGCGATGTTACCTGGGTAGTTTCAAGCCTAGCCGTGTCAGTCACACACAAGGCTGCTGTCTGTGGACACGGTGACCAAGATGTAGACCTAATGAAGGTAGAGTAGTTACATAAATTATGTTTGTTAAAATACTTATTTGTGTATTCCTGCTAGTGCAGCATGTGCACACTAGTTAGGGTGAGTATTAATATAAGTATTTATTTGTAGTACTACTTATTGGTACTTGTTGGCAGTACTGTGTACTGGCCGAAACATATTTTATTGTTACCCGTGTATATTGTAGCCTACACGTGGGGTTGTCATGAATGTAACTTTTTATTTACATTTGTTTTAGGGCTACAGTTTTTTGTTTTCTTGGTTTCCTGTTGCTTCAGTATTTTCTCTTTGAAATCGTCGTACTACTGTGTTGCATCGCCGTCATGGCTCGATGCTGTAAATAAAGCGAGTACTTGACAACAACTGTCGGTGTCAGTGTGTTCTTAATCTCAGGGTCAGCCCGTCTTAACCACAACACCTCAGTGGGTAAAAGCATCCCCACTGAGTGAGGTTTACATAGTCACAAAAGTATTTATGAAAGAAAGCTGCCTGGTTTTCTGTCCGTGAAAATATTTTACTGATTACAGCAAGTTCTAAATCTTGATACCTTCCCTTAGTTTTAAATCGCTTAAAAACGTAGTTATTTACCCCTTATAGCCTATACTTCATCGACCGGCTCTACGATTGTAAATATTCTCGTGAACCACAGCTCACCAGACTGTAAGGTGATCGCATCTCGTTGTTTAATAAGTTATCTCCCCTTCTGTTATTAAATATGCTATTCCATAGAGCAGGGGTCTCCAAACTTTTCAGTCCGAGGGCCGCATTAACTATCAAATTTCAGTTCGAGGGCCAGGTTCTTTCAGGCATGTCTTTGATTTTTCTGGGCAAAGTTTCTCAGCCATCACCAAAAAACGTTTTTTTCCGTGGACAAAAAGATCTCCGCGGGCCGGACGAGAGGACCGTAGTTTGGAGACCCCTGCCATAGAGCGATAAATTTAAAAAAAATCTCCCCTTAGTTTTGAAACTGTTAAGTTAATTCTTAATGACTAATTAAACGTTTAATTAAACTAAAAAATAAGACTTGTAATGTTATCGAAGTGGAACGTATCTGGAAAGTTTGAACGAAATCGCTGCATTAGAAGAAGATCAAATTTAGTTACAATATTTGCCACAAACCCGCAAACAGACATTGCGAACTAAATCAAAGCTTTTAAGAAGGAATGTGTTTCTATATATTTTGTTAAAAATGTGTTTATATACCTTTTTACTTTCTCGTATATACGTAGTATAGAGAAAGTATTGTAATCGTGCAAAAAAAAAAAAAAAATCGAGATTTTTACAAATCTCGACGTTTTACACCTCACTGATACGGAAAAACATAATTTTGCAATCTTGTCCGTATGTCTGTGTGTGTGTGTGTCTGTGTGTGTGTCTGTGTGTCTGTGTGTAAACACGATAACTTGAGTACCGTTACAGCTAGGTTGATGAAATTTCATATATAAGTATTATATCAAAATCGTAGATCCGTATCAACTTTTGAGCGATTTCCGACAACCGAAAGTGGTACTTTTTCTACTTTGAATTTTTCAAAAGCCTAAAACTTGAGTACTATTTCAGATAGATAAATGAAATTTCACATGTAAGTAAAAGATCTAATTCTCTACCTTCTGTTAAATTTTGAGTAATTTCCGTTGACTGGAAGTAGTAATTTACGCTACTTCCGATTTCTCAAAAAACAAATGTAAATTTATTAAGTACTAATACTATTGCGCACTATTATACACACCTTTATTAGGCGTTCGCTTGGTGCGCAATTGTTTTTTACTGAGATTCTATTCTATTTTTAAAAGTTTCAGTATTTAAAATGGATTAAAAATCATAACTATATCCCCAGTTACCATCCCCTGTTGTTTTATATAAGAATATTCGAGAAAGTTTAGGGGAGATCACTACCGGTTTATTGTTAAAGAGATACCCTTATATTGAACAAATGTACTTCTATGTGTTTTGAACAAAAAAATGTATGGGCGTTTTCTAGTAAGTTTTGCCTACTCAGCATTCTGCAGCATGTATAAATCATCCCATATTCCAACTCTAGCCGAATACATGCTTAATAAAACCTGTAAAACTTGTTAGAGTATTACATGTTAGGAGTTTTACGGAGCCAGGAAGGCGCGACGTCAGCCGATAAGGCCGTGATAAGCTACTTTACCTGTGGATCGGTACTTTACCTGCGGATTGGTACATGTTGTGTGACTTCACATTCAAATAGACGCATGATAAGTGACTACAGTTTACGAAGGTCAAACGAAATTTTCAATAGACTGCACACGCCGGTTATCTAGGGTTAGTGTATCTCATCAAGTGGACGAGACTAGAGCACTGGGCATTGCTCACGAAGACACATTCGTAGCAAGTAAATGGCGGAGACAATACAACTATAATAAAAGAAGTCAAATAATTGTTTAGATCACAGCTAAATGATCAGGTGTCAAGGATTATTTAATTCAGAGCGGTCTTAGCGGAGAAAAGTTGATTTTTTTGTGTCGATTAGATAAAAACAATGGCTTTTGTTAAGAAGCAGACGAACCAATCACTACTTTAAAATTTCGCACAATTTAAACATTATTGTGATGTAATTCAACTTGAATTCTGTGTTATTTGAGTTATAAATTTTCAATGTAAAGTTATTTACATTTTTTTACATTTTAAAAATTCAATCCTATTATAAAAAATACGTAAGTCTTATAACTTTTCTTTAAAAATCTAGTATATTTCAAAATTTAAATGTTTTACAAAAGTAAATACTTCCCCACAGCAATGGCTGTCACGAAAAGATTGTTGATTTGGCTGCTTGTGGTTCTGTATACATCAATGTTAGCAGGGTCAGCAAATGGAAGCAGCCCCAGCACCAAAACAGGTTAGCTAACGTAAAGTTGGTTGAATCACTCGTTTGTATCAAGTGTCTGTGTTGTGTCGGTGTTCTATCAAATGATTGTGATGTATAAATTGCCTGTATTTTATCAAGCGGTTGTTTTGTATCAAGCGGTTGTATTGTATAAATCGTCTGTATTGTTTCAATTGTCTGTAATGTATCAAGTCAGTGATGTATCAAGTGTCTGTATTGTATCAATTGTATTTTAGTATCAAATGTCTGTGCTGTATAAGGCGGTGTTCTGTTTTCTGTGTGTTTAAAAATATTTACCTTTAGTACGATATTTAAAATATAAGATTGTTTATTAATTTAGGAGACAAAAAGACAAAAAAGGCTAAGTTTACGGATGTAGGCAATTTCCACAACCGAACAAAGGATGAAAAAAGCTCAGCGGCTGTGGGAAATGCTCAACAAAACATGGTATGAACATTGAACTATAACCTTGTAATATATACAGCTGGTAATGTAATGAATATTTAATAAAGTCTCACACTAGAGAAGTAGTAAAAAACATCCAACGCATTTCATTACCCAAACTTATACCAACTAATTTTAAACTTAACACTCTTGCTAATTCAACACAAATGATTTTAATGTAAAAATAATATTTTAACCATAAAAATGCATAAAAACATTTTCATAACAAGCTTTTATGTAAATAATGCACTAAAAAGGAAAAAAATAAATTATTCTGTATAATTATATAATAATACTAATCTATTTTAAAAACTGTAAAGAAAAGAGTGGGTCGGTAAATAATGTGTATTGGATACTTTTATTAATATTTAGAAAGCGATCCACGCTTTTCATTATGGTTATTTATAGAAAGCAGAAGCTTTTCTGTAGAAACGTATATTATTACAAGCTTTTTTTAAACTCACTTTCTCTGTCTGTGGTCAGTCGTAAGTCTGTCGTCAGTCTGTCTAGATCGAAACGCCAGAGCGAAATTACGGGCACGTCTAACTGAACGATAAGGCTCGTAGTTTGTACGTGGGTCAAAACATGAAGACAATACAACATGACATTAAATTTGATTTAGATGGTTGCCTAATTAATTTTTTATGGATTAATTAAAAAATTTTCAAAATTAGTAGGCTGTCTCATCGCACAATTCCGCACTATTTGACACGTGTCATCACGTTCAGTAGGTGCGCAATGGTTTTAGTTATGCAACTCTATTGTGAATTTAAAACATTTAAAGTACTGAAAATTTTTACCTAAAAATGCCTTAATAACAAGCTTTTATGTAATAATGCACTAGAAAGTAAAAAATAATTTATACACTACTATTTAAATACCTATTAAAAAAGGCGTGAGTCTCTTCCTAAATATTAGTAAAGGTATCCAATAGATACTAAAGTGACCTACGCTTTTATTTACAGTTATTAAATAGTAGTGTATAATTTATTTTTCTACTTTTTATGGCATTAGTATATAAAAGCCGTGTTATCAAAACGTATTTTATGAATTTGTTTTGACAACTTACATGCTAAGGTCTCTGATCCAGATTCTCTCTACTGTATCTACCATAGAACCCCTTCCGTTCTAAAACTTAATAACAGTGTAAAAACTCACTAGTCAAAATTATTATGTCTTTTTCCTTGGATATTTTGTGACGTGATATTTGTAAATAAATTAATTGGAAGCAAATTACATTGAAATCATCAAACATAAACGTTAAGTTTAATTGCTTAAAAAAAATTAGTAATTTTAAGATTTTAGGTCAGCATAAATGTTACACTGATTGTATTTTAAGGGCAAACGTTATAAACAGTGTGGCGTCTGAGTGATATTGTGGACTAACACACGCCGTAATAACATGTATCGAACAAATACAGGCCAGCATAATTCACAGGTAGAACAAAAGTCAAAGTCTAAAATTGCACCAATCGCACAATGCCGGGCGCCGCAGGATGCGCCTCGTTCAATTAGCGAACATTGATAGTAGCCTATCATAGTGTATCAATGTCTTTAGATGGACGTGACTAGAGTTACTATTTTACAATTTTTCCGATTTCTCAAAAAAAATTATAAGAATTTGATAATTTTACATCACTTTTGGTGAGCAATTGTTTTTCCTAGGCGATTCTTTTCTGTATAAATTAAATTTATGTATAATACAGCGGAAAATGCGTGCTTAAAAAGGTGTATTTATTATATTTCTGAGTTTTTAAAAATCTTCAGCATGTGATAATTGTAAATTATTCTAGGCCTACTACCAAGCTTCGCTTAGGTTTTCAAAACTATGGTCAAAATCCTACCCTTTACAAAAGCTCCATAAATAAATTAAAAACAAAACTCATTCTCCACTATTTTCATCTTTTTCTCTTATCTGATGTAATAAATGCTGATAGGATAGCATGGTTTGAAGAGTTGGGCGGGGTGGGGGGGGGGGGATGGTAATGTCGCAAGTCAGCATGCCGAAAGTATCCATTTTATATCCTGACACCGAGACTGTATGACTTCCTTGTGCCTTGTACCCACTACCCCCCCCCCCCCTACCCCCTGATGTGCATAACTTAGGTGAAGACAAGATGATAAGGCGTTTAACTTACCACACTACACTCTAGTATGCCAAGGTCACAGAGAACTTAACACACTACACCCTAGTATGTCAAGGTCACAGAGAACTTACCACAGTACAAACTAGTATGCCAAGGTCACAGAGAACTTGCCACACTACACCCTAGTATGCCAAGGTCACAGAGAACTTGCCACACTACACCCTAGTATGTCAAGGTCACAGAGAACTTACCACACTACACCCTAGTATGTCAAGGTCACAGAGAACTTACCACACTACACCCTAGTATGTCAAGGTCACAGAGAACTTACCACACTACACCCTAGTATGTCAAGGTCACAGAGAACTTACCACACTACACCCTAGTATGACAAGGTCACAGAAACATAAAACCTTATCTGCCCTATAGACATTTTATTTAACATAGCATGTAACATTTACAACCGATAAATATATAATAATTTTTGGAATGCTTATAAAATAAAATCTAAAATTTCAATTTTTATATTGCCTATTCAATTTTCACTTTCTCGCACATACGAAGAAGGCGTATAGAGAAAGTCTTGTAATCGTGCAAAAAACAATCGACAATTTTGCAAATCTCGACGTTTTACAGCTCCCTGAGTAGGACAAACATAGTTTTACAATCTTGTCCGTATGTCTGTGTGTGTGTGTGTGTGTATGTGTCTGTAAACACGATAACTTGAGTACCATTACAGATAGATTGATAAAATTTTATTTAAAAGTATTACATCAAAATCGTAGATCCGTATCAACTTTTGAGATATTTCCGATAACCGGAAAATGAACTTTAAAAAAAAAAATAATTTAAAACCCTATAACTTGAGCACTGTTTCAGATATATAAATGAAATTTAATATATAAGTAGAAGATACCATTTTCTGCCTTCTGTCACATTTTGTGTAACTTCCATTGATCGGAAGATGTAATTATTGCTATTTCTGATTTCTCAAAAACCGCATGTGCATTTATAAAGTACTAATAATTTACCGCACTATTAAACACATTTTGTTTTGCGTTCACTTGGTGTGCATTTCTTTTTTCGATGAGATTCTTTTCGATTTTTAAAAAGTTTAAGTAATTAAAAATGGATTAAAAATCATGTCTATTTCCCAAGTTGCCATACACTGTTGTTTTATATAAGAATATCCGAGAAAGTTTAGGGGAGATCACTCCCGGTTTATTTAACACTAGAAAGCCTACTACTTTTTTATTTATTAAACAATGCGCACCATATTTTCGGTAATTGTTTTTCGTCCAGAAAAAAATGTGATGGCTTTCATATAAAATAAGTTATTAAAAAGTCTAGTGACAATTTAAGCGCAATTTCCTCATGTTATCCAAAACAATTTTAAATCACTTGGAAAAAAAAAACGAGCAACGCGTAGCCCGCCTCTCTCTCTCTCTTGACGCGCGCAGTGACGCGAACGATCCCACGACGCGATAGGCTAGCCTCCCGTATCAGTCGAAAAAAAAATCCTTTCGAACCTCCGCTCATTCGCTATGGTAAAATCCTTTCGAACCTCAGCGCTTTGCGCTAAATCATCCTAGGCCTACACGACGCTCAGTTAAAAATTTTTAATTAATTTTTTGTGGCCGAACGAAAGGATATTTTGAAAACTTTCTTCGGCAATATTGTTCTAAATTATGGCAGAAATCGATTGGTAAATGTTTCAAGTCGCTAAGTGGTCTGGTTGCCGAGATATGGGCCGAAAACTGCATTTTTCGAGGTTTTTTGGCTTTTCCGGGAAATCCAGGAAGGAATTCCGGGAATTTTTTTGGCCTATGTTCATCCTCGGAACTTGCTTAACATATTTGCTTTGGAACTAGTCCTCGATATTGCTTCGTTGAGGAGGAGATACGACTTAAAGACGACTTAAAGCTGCGGACACACATCCATCCATCCATCCATCCATTCATTCATTCATCCATCCATCCATTCCCAGAAATGACGAGTTCATAAACGCAATTCTCCAGAGTGGAAATTGCGCCAAAAAAATTTTTATGGCAAATAATGTGAAAATTTTGAAACTTTGAAATACTAAAAAGGGAACGATTTTTCAGACCTTGCAAAATTCTGACCAGTAGCTCTTTTAAAAAGTTGACTTGCCAAAAGTTTTAATATATATGAATTGCAAGCCGATTAATTTTGATTGCTAAAAAAGATTAACGCGTGTTACTTGAGTACTGTTTCTGATAGATAGACGAAATTTTACATGTAAGTAACAGATCTGGTTCAATATTTTACTTTCTCGTATATACGAAGTATAGAGAAAGTATTGTAATCGTGCACAAAAATAACATGGAATTTTGACAGTTTTCACCGTTTTACTCCTCAGTCCTTCGTCACATCCGGAGTATAGAGGTTATCGAGTCGTAAAAACTGGACTTTGCAATTCTGCCCGTATGTCTGTTTGTGTGTGTCTGTGTGTAAACACGAATACTTGAGTACCGTTACAGCTAGATTAATGAAATTTCATATATAAGTATTTTATTAAAATCGTAGATCAAGATCAACTTTTGAGCGATTTCCGATAACCGGAAGTGGTACTTTTTCTACTTTGAATTTTTAAAAAGCCTATAACTTGAGTACTATTTAGATAGATAAATGAAATTTCACATGTAAGTGAAAGATCTAATTCTCTACCTTCTGTCAAATTTTGACTAATTTCCGTTGATTGAAAGTACTTCCTTCCTTTTAAGGAAACCGGCTCAGGAGTTGGGCTCCCATTAGCCAGGCAGGCCTCAGTGTAGCAAACCCCGACCACCAGAGTTTCCTACACATCGGTCGCTACTTCCGTTGGCTCTCATCTGGCTTTCCTTCTCCACCCACCAGACGCGGGACGTCGTCCTACCGCCTGGTACCCAACTTGATCGTGGGGGACGTTCGACCAGATCAAAAACCTCTAGCTGCTGTTGGCTACCACTAGCCATTCCGCACCCATTAGTGGGGTCATGAGCTTGGTCCGACTAGTGGTACTCTTCCGAAGCCACGTGAAGGCCGCAGCTTAAAGTCAAAATATCTGGTTAGGGTCGAGAGCAAACCCTTTTTGGATCCCGGCAGTCTTGCACCTCTCCTCCCCCACGCTTGTATGTAGGGGACTTGGGAGTCCGACGTACCAGGCTCTTTGGAAGATTGAAAGTACTAATTTAGGCTATTTCCGATTTCTCAAAAAACGCATGTAAATTTATAAAGTACTAATAATATTCCGCACTATTATGCACGTTTTGGTTTGGCGTTCGCTTGGTGCGCAATTCATTTTTCTACGAGTTTTTATTCTATTTTTAAAAGTTAAAGTATTTAAAATGGATTAAAATTCATGTCTATATCCCGAGTTCCCATCCCCATTTTTTTTTTATAAAAGAATATTCAAGAAAGTTTAGGGGAGATCGCTCCCGGCATATCTTTTCAAATTTTGAGTAATTTCAGTTGAAAGAAAGAAGAAATTTACGCTATTTGCGATTTTTCAATATTAAAAAAAAACGTATTATAAATTTATAAAGAACTAATGCTTTTTTTCATACTGTAGCGACCAACGTTTTTATTTAACCAAGCAAATTAGTTTTATTTTCTTATTTTCAGTATATTTAAAAGCTTGTCGCTATAACGTTTTTTAAATATTTGTTTACTTTTTTCAACTTTGGTTTCAGTGCTTTTACGAACTTACTATTATAGCGATTATTTAGAAATATATGTTTTATTTTATTTACTTTCTGTGTTATAAATCCGGACACCCAGGGGATGGAGACGAGTGCAGCGGCCAAGTTGTCACAGAACGACTCTAAAACAAGCAACACGACTAGTCAATCACTAGATGGACACAAAAAGAAAAAACACCACAAATGGAAAAAGATAAAAAATGAGGTTCCAGTCGACTCACCATCAGGTTAGATGTGTAGCGAGAAGGTTAAGGTTGTTGTTAAGGATTGAACTGTAGAGTTAGGATTATGGCAAGGACTGAAGCTTCTAGCTTAGGTTTATTGTTAGGGTTAATGTTATAGCTGTAGGGTTATTTTTATAATTAGGGTTGTAGCTAAAGAGACAGGGTGATTGTAAGCATTATATCTATTATATGTGTTATGGTTAGGGGTTTTAACTATAGGATTATATACAAATAGTGTTCAGATTTTCCATATGCCTTCTTCTTCTAGGGAAAACATGTTTATCTATTTTTGGATTAGTCATTAAAATATAGCTAAACGGTTTCGAATCTAATGGGAGATAACAAGATTACTTGATAGCGTACTATCTTCAATAACGAAAGGGGAGGAATCTAGCTAGAAGCTATCACACGATGACCAGAGCTGTGGTTTGCGCTGAATGTCGTTTGGTCGCGGTTGGTTTCGACCACGTATAAGGGGGCAGACAACTTTAAAACAATCGTTTGGTAGGGTTTTAACCATATTTAATTATAAAAGGGGAGATAACAAGATTAAATACTGGCGATCGCACGATGAACGTGCTGCAGAAGGGAACTGTTGTCACGGTTGATCACGAAGAAGGAGCAGAAAACTGTCTAGTAATCGGATTTCAGTACAAATATTTTTAATAGAAGCCTATACTTCTTTTAGAATGAGTTACTAAAAGTGGGAAAAAAATAAACACGCGTTTTTTTTTACTTTAGTTTTCTTAGTGGGTACCAATAACCTTTCGTGTATGCTGCTTTGAAAAATTAAACTTGTATTGTAATGTATTCTGTTTTTAATTTTACTCAATTTTTGAAACATTACCTGTTGTTTCAGATTTAGCTGTGGCGGCTGTGCCGGAGTTGGATGGTGCTGTTGGCGATGGCGTGTTAGCGGACAGATAGTAAGATAAAATTAGTAATAACTGCTGTGTCAAAAATTTGCTGATTTGGGCTATTATTAAATCTGTTCCTGTTATTTCCTCCTACTAGAGAATTACCACCTGTCTAGTATATTGTATTACATCTTGTACACATAATTGCATATTTAATCTGCAATATTGTCTTCTACAACAGCTATTCTTTAATCTTTTTCAACCACCGGTCTAGTATATTGTATTTACATCTTGTGAACATAATTGCATCGGAGACACCAGCTATTATTTAATCTTTTTTCTACAAGTTCACAGTACAACGTCGATCTAGAGAATATTGAATATCGTTTCAAAGATCGGGATATCATGAGTGAGTTAGTCTTTGAACACACTTTTGTTTTATCTTAACTTTTATTTTATGTTCAAGTTTATACGTTTACTAAATCATGTTTACATTTATTTTTGATTCTCTTTGAAAAATGGGATTTTCGAAGTATTTTTCAGTAAGTAAGTTAGAAAACACAGATATTTGTTTCTCTTTTCTGAACGGACTTTTTAGATTTAAAACCTATAGTGGTAGAATTATTTAAGTTTACACTAATTTTGATCCTGTAATAAATCTGGGCTTAACCTATTTACTTAGGGTCTTCATTAGATAACACTGTAAAACTCATAAAACTGTTGTTTACTATTAATAAGCTATTTAAGCTATATTTGTTTTTCCTCTTCAACTAGTTATCAGCAAAAGTGAAAAGTGTCCCCACTACGAGGACGCGAGCAGGTTTGAGGCCCAGGCGAGAGAGTACACTGACATACTTCGATACGGATGTAGAGGTAAAGTCAGATCTCATTATATATTTTAGCCAATTAAAAGTAATTACATTGTTGTATTGCTTGTCTCGACTCCATATTATAAAATATATGCAAGCTATAATTATTTAAAAATTAAGACAATATATTTGCAACATTTCTCTCTCTCTCTCTTTCTCTCTCTCTCTCTCTCTGTCTCTCTCTCTCTCTGTCTCCATATGTGTATTTATAATTGTATTTTAATGACGATGACGATGTTCAGTTCATTTATTGTTAGGAAACACATTGCATGCTTCGTTTTCAGTTAAATTTAAAACATTTCTCAAATTACTTTGTCAAGAATTTAATAAATGTCTTTTTGTAAATTCGTGCATATATTATACTAGCCGTCCCGGTCAGGCCCTGCTCTGGCTTCTGTGAAAAACCTTTCTGTTAAAGACCATCACCTGTGTGTTTAGTAATCATCATAAACCCGGCATTGCCCACCCAAACCATAACCAACCAAAACCAAAACAACAAAACGCAGACATAACGCTAACACAATTACAAATACAAACGAAAACAAAAACCTAACAACAAACCGAACCACAACCACAACACCAATACAAACACAAAGAAAAAACAAACAAAAAAGCAGACGAAAACAAAAACCTAACAACAAACCCAACCACAACCACAAACACCAATACCAACCAATAACAACACACACAAAAACGAAAAAGCAAACAAAAACAAACCAAATCCAAACGCAAAACCAACCAAAAACATAAATACAAGCCCAAAGAAAAAACACAAACAAAAACAAAAAAGAAAGAACAAAAACGAACCAAATCAAACCGCAACCACTAACGCAAACCCAACGGAATCGCCTGTTTTAGCTTAATAAACGACTATAGTACCCCAACTTATTCATAGTCTTTTGCACTCACTTAAACGAACGCGCCTGTTTCAATTTAATGAACAATTTTAATACTCCAAGCTTATCCGTAAAATACCTATAACATTTGCACTTGATCAATCCCCGATAATTATGTAATTATTTTTTTTCCCAACACCAAAACAAAGTAATAAAAAGTAAATTATTTTCCACGAATGCAATGGTTTTATAAAGGGAAGTAATTGTGTTTTCCTAATAATTTATCAAAGGGAAGTAAGTGCTATAGGACTAAATAAAGACATAATTAGAATTTTTGTAAAAGATGATATTTTTTTAAAACTTGTGTTTAATGAACATGCCGACAATTATTTCTATAATTTGAAAAATGAAAATTATTTCCCAACACTTTCAATAGTAATTTTTTAACTTATAAATTTAGACAAATGCGCACGATAATTGTCTAACACTTAAATCCATCCGAGACCAACGACAAACATATGCTTTACATACAGAACTGAGCTTTATATATTATGTTATATATATATATATATATATATATATATATATATATATATATATATATATATATATATATATATATATATATATACTTATATATATATGCTGCTGGGGCTCGGTACCTTCCGAAAGGCTCATTTTTCTCGACTTGCCGCTCCCCTTAATACCAACTGCTGTATACGCCTCTGCTGGTAACGTTTTGTTTACTACTGTTACCCGAGCAGTTCGTGTTTTATACTTGAACATACTGGTAAAGTTTTGTTGTTCATACTTACACATATTGGTAAAATTTTGTTGTTCATACTTACACATATTGGTAAAATTTTGTTGTTCATACTTACACATACTGGTAAACTTTTGTTGTTTATACTTACACATACTGGTAAAATTTTGTTGTTCATACTTACACATACTGGTGAACTTTTGTTGTTTATACTTACACATATATTGGTAACGTTTTGTGTTTTATTCTGGTACAGGTCGCGACGACAAATGCTGCCATGAAGGTAGCAGAGAAATTCGTGTAGCTTCTAGTCAACTGACGGATATAGTCAGAAGATTTACGGAACTTCTTAAAAATCAATGCGACAAATGTCCACGTAAGTTCTAAAGCGATAAATGTCCAAGCAATTCTCAATACGATAATTGTTCTAAAAACGTGTTCAAGCGACAAATGTCCAAGTAATTTGAGTGATAAACTAGACGACCCGTTATTCTTGAATAACTGTGTGTTTCGGTGGTCATTCAAAAATGATGTCACGTTTGTTTGTCGATTTTATCTTTCCCTTTCCCTTCCCACTGACACACATAGTCACAAAAAGCCTGACCCCACATTCATAAAGACGTCACAAATCAGACATGTTTTTACTTTCTCATATGTACGAAGTATAGAGAAAGTCTTGTAATCGTGCAAACAAAAATATCGAGATTTTTGCAAATCTCGACGTTTTACACCTCACTGATACGGAAAAACATAATTTTGCAAATCTTGTCCGTATGTCTGTGTGTATGTCTGTGTGTTTCTGTGTGTGTGTCTGTGTGTGTCTGTAAACACGATAACTTGAGTACCGTTACAGCTAGGTTGATGAAATTCCATAAATAACTATCAGATCAAATTTGTAGTTCCGTATCAACTTTTCAGCTAATATGATAACCGGAGTAGAAATTATTCTACTTTCAATGTTTGTAAAGCCTCTAAATGGAGTACTGTGTCGGATAGATAATGAAATTTCAGCTGTAATTAAACGATCTAACTCTCTGCCTTGTGTCGAATTTTGAGTAATTACGTTGACCGGAAGTAGGAGTTTTGCTACATCGGTTTTTTTTCAAAAAACGCATGTAAATTTATTAAGTACTAATAATATTCCTCACTATTATACATATTTTGTTTGGCGTTCACATGGTGCGCAATTTTTTTTTTTTACAATATTCTATTCTATTTTTTAAAGTTTAAGAAATTAAAAATGGATTAAAAATATTGTCTATATCCCGAGTTGCCATCCCCGTAGTTTCACATAAGAATATTCAAGAATGTTTAGGGTAGATCACTCCCGGTTTATTTAAAAAAAAAACACCGATTTCGGCTAAGCATGGGTCTGACCCTAATATCCCCTACAAGCTGTAGTCACGTAATCAGGTCGACTCTACTTCACCTTCCCCGTGTCCCGCCAAGGCCCGATAGGCAAATTTATCATTTACTTTTAAAAAAAAATGTAACATCGTCATGATTCTTCTTGAACCCGTACTACCCGCACGGTAATTATTATATTATCATCTTAGCTAACAGGGTACTTCCGATTAGATGCAAAATTAGTGGGATAGTCGGCGAAAGAAACTTGAGCTACGCCAATAGGCCCATTATTTCAATTTAAACTATATCCCAAATTAGCAAATTTCATAGCTAAACAAAGATTTATATGAAACTAGACTTACCCAGTCATCACTTAGATAACTGTGGGTTTCGGGGGCATCCATAAATGACATCACGTCTGTCACTATCGTCACAAATACCAGACCCCACATTCAAATAGACGTTTTTGTCTTTTAAAAACACCTATTTCGGCTGAGCATGGGTCTGACAACACTATCCCTTTATAACTGAAATCACAGAAACAGGTCAACTCTACTTCGCCTGCCCAGTGTTCCCCCAATTTAGGCATGTTTTTGTCTTTTAAAACACCGATCAGAGTTTCTTCCAGACATCTCGGTGGGAGGGAGGTGAGAGAGGGAGGGCTCTGCCCCCCCCCCCCCAACGAAGAATGTCTACCCCCCCCCCCCCGGAGAAAAAAGTCTGGAAGAAACACTGACACCAACATAGGCTGAGCATATGTCTGACCACATTACCACTTCATATGCTGACGTCACAGGTGAACTCTACACCTACCCATCTCTACTTCTCCTGCCCAGTGTTCCGCAAAGTCTCAGACAGCATGTTCTATCTTTAAAAAAAAGATATTCCGGCCGAGCATGGCTCTGACCACAGGCGAATTCTACTTCACCTGCCCTATATCCCGCTAAGTTCCTATAGGCAAAGGCAACATTATCATTCACAACTAAAAAAAAAAAAAATTAAATTAAAAAAACGCTTACATGTCTAGGACCCATGCCATCCGCATGGTAAATGGTAACCTAATGTGCTAACCTCTAAGCTATCTAGGTTCCTACTGTTGAGAAGTTAATAACTTAAATATTTTACTTCTAAGCGGCGTAAGAATCTACGCGAATCAGCCCTAGAATCTAGAATTATTTCAAATTAAATTTTATCTTAAATTAGCCAATTGCATAACTAAACAAACAAAGATTTATATAAAATATTTAAGGCCTGAAATAGTTTAGTATATTATGATTCTAGTTTTAGATTCTAGAAATGTCGATCTAGATGTAGTATGTAGAATTTAGATCTAGATCGAGAACCTAGATAGATCCCATGCATTCTCGAATTAGATGATCATTGAAGCTAAGCAAAGATTTATATAAAATAATTAAGACCTGAAATAGATTCTATATGTAGAATTTACATTACGTCTAAATCTAGATCTAGATCTAGATTCAAACCTTTTCTTCCTTCGACAACTGATCTGTAGATCTAGAGAAATGTATTGTATAATAAAATAAAAAGAATTTTTAAAACATTGATAATAGTGTTGAAACGTAATAAAAATAGCAAACGGACGTATTGTTAAAGTTATAGCCGATGGAAAATTAGTTTAAGAACGCGTTAAACATCTGAATAGGCAAATAAATCTTGGATTGAAACCGCCATTTATTGTACTAAAAATTATATAAATCATGTGACGTCACTATTTCTACAAAGTAAAGTCAATGTTTTAAACTTTTAAAATTAATGTGGTTAATCTACCTATGAATAAATCAATAAATTAATTAACGTCTTTAAATAAATTTGTGATTCACAGTCTGTCTGAAAACAAAAATTGTTCTCTACCTACATACTATTTTACAGTTCTAAACATAGAGCAGATTCTCTCCATTAGCCAATCAGACAAACAAAAAACAAAAAAAAAATATTCAAACATGTAAACAAACTTGAGTTTTAGTAGTATAGAGATAGATAATTAAGGCTTGAAATAGTTTAGATTCAGAGGTGTCGCGAGGTGCCGCGAGGAGTGGGCGTAGGCTGCGAACCGCACCGGGTGACACCATTAATGGGATGACACCACAGTAAAAAAATTGCAAAATATAAAGAAAAAAAGTTTTTTTGAATAACAAATAAATCAATCAACGACGGTAGAGGGGGTGACACCAACATCTAATGAAATACGATGAAAAAAATGCTTTCCCACATGAATTAATCAGTGTCATGCGCACAAATTATAGCTAAATGGGATGGGGATGTTACCAATTGCAACTATATACATAGATCTATGAAGACCTTTATATATATATATATATATATATATATATATATATATATATATATATATATATATATATATATATATATATATATATATATATAAATATATATATATATATATATATATATATATATATATATATATATACATATATATATATATATATATATATACATATATATATATATATACATATATACATATATATACATATTTATACATATATATATATATATATATATATATATATATATATATATATATATATATATATATATATATATATATATATGACATTGCTTTTTCCGGGGGGGGGGGGGGGGAAAGGGGGATGACACCATGTGGTCGCGCACTGGGTGTCACCCGACCTCGCGACGCCACTGTTTAGTATAGATACTCATTATTAACTAAAATTCGAGATCTTCATAGTGCTAGATCTAGAACTAGAATCTACGGCTCGCTTAAGTCTTTTTTTAATGTAGATCTTTAATCAAGATCTAGTCTATTTAGATAAATTCCTTGTATTCTCGAATTAAACGATCTTTGAAGTTAAAAAGCAAATATTTATATCAAATATTTAAGGTCTAAAACAGTTTAATAAAGAGTTTAAATTATTGATTGTGTTTTTATTGTATATTAGTACTATTACTTATTGCTGCATGTTTGTTCTTTAACTATTTTTTTTTGTTTGGCCTTAAAGTTTTTTGTTTTGTTTTTCTGTTTAATTTGCTTTTTTTTCCCGTACGTTTCAAGGGATGTAACTAAAAGTCCCTGTATTTTTCTTTAAAATTACTTTTGGTTTGGCCTTCAAGTGACGTCAATAAGCCGGTGAAAGAATTTCGTTTTTGAGAAAACAATGTGTTTGTTCTGAACTTATATAATTAAATTGCTGTTTCTACCCATGAATATATCAATATATTAATTAGCGTCTATAAATAAAATTGTGTTTTTAGCAGTTTGAAAAAAAGAACATTATTGTATACATATTTACGTTTTTTAAAGTTCTAAACATAGTGTAGATTCTTTCGTGTAACCAAACGAACAAACAAAAACCAACACAAAAATAAATATATAAACTTGTAAACAAACTTCAGTTTTAGTAGTATATAGATTAGACCACCCGCCATCATTTGGATAACTATGGGTTAAGGGGTTATTTATAAAGGACTTCACGCTTTATTGACGACATTTATGTCTCACAACCCCCCCCCCCCCCAACATACACATCGTCACAAACAGCCAGACCCCAACACATATTTTTTGTATAACTTAAAAACCAGGTTTATTTTTGTCAAGAAGGCTATGATAAAAAAGTAAGGGTCCTGTACTGAATGTAATATGCTTAAAAACATTTTGTCGACAATGCTTTTTAAGTAAACTTTACAAAAGAGCAAAATGAACTATATTACACACTCAGATTGAAATAATACTTAAGTGTTTTGGTCTATTAACTTTATGTCCTAAGGAAAAAAACAATTTTATGTTACTCTGTTGAATCGTTGAAAAACGGAATTAAGTAGCAATAAAAAATTATACTGTTTATATATTTTATTTTATATTGACAGAAATAAAAAAAATGAAAATAATTATACAATTTAACAATCGTTTTAAACAAATAAATTAAAAATACAGGTTTTCATTATTTGAAGTATTATTGTTTGAGTAGTAACAACAAATTATGTAATATGAGAAAGTGCTTGCCTAATAAAAGTTATTGCATTCACAATTACTTATTTTATTATCAAATACATACTATTTTGAGCCAACAATGTAAAACAAACAAATTGTACCGTTTAGAATTTTATTTACGCATCATTAGTGAAATTGAACTACTAGAAATTGCTTTTAAAAAAGGCCAACTTGAAAACTTTGTTTAAGTTGAAACTGCTAAATCATATTTACTTGCAAAAGGTAATATCTGCATTGATTAATGAATATGATATCCAACTATTTCTTTTCTCTTAAGAAATGTAGTCAAGAAAACTGCAGCTGCATAAGCAGTGGCGGAACTAGAAAAAAAGGGCCACCCCGCAAAAATATTTTTTAGGCCCCCCCCCCATATATATATATATATATATATATATATATATATATATATATATATATATATATATATATATATATATATATATATATATATATATATATATATATATATATACATATATATATATATGTATATATATAAATACGAAAATAGAATACGCATTGCTGGCCTGTTCGGGTTTGGAAAAAAATGTTTTTTTTTTTAAATATAACAAAATACAACATCATGTCATGTGTGTAATTGCATTAAAGTGTTTTGAGATAATGAATTTTATTTAACTGTGCTAACAGACCTCTTAACGTCTAGTCGGTCAAAAGAATATATATTCCATGAAAGCTTTGTATAAGTAATGGTGTTTTGTGTTATGTTTATTTTTTGTTTTGTTTTGTTTTTAAATTATTCATTTTAAATACATTTCCTTTTTATATAATCTTATTCTTTAGTAAGTACTTTTAAAAAAATTATTAAGAGAAGTAATTGCTTTTTAATTTGTTTGGTACAAATCTACTAAAAGGAGCTTATGAGCACCACTATTTGAATATTTAAAAAAGGGAAATAAGTCATGGAAGTCTGCTTATCTTTGATAAGTTTGATTGTAGGAGAAAGAAGACTCGGCTTTCACAGTGGTTTAAAAACAAAGGGAAAAAGAATATACAAGAGCGTGGGGCTGTGTCTATAGAATAAAGATAATCCAATTGAGCTACGGTATTCTTTTTAACAAAACAACCATGAACTCAAAAATGCAAGTAAATTTTTTTTTTAACTATAAAAAAATTATGGTCGGCCGTGGGCCCCTAAATGGCGTGGGCCCCCCCGCATTGCGGGGTCTGGCGGCACTGTAGTTCCGCCCCTGTGCATAAGACGAATCAGAGTTATAATTTAAGTTTTAATTTATTAAACACATAAAGGATCATATCAATATATTGTAGTCTAAAGTGTAGCATTTACATCTGAAAAATACTGCCAAGCGAAAGAACACTTTAAAACATAGTTTTAAAAAAATTATTTTTGTAAGCGGTTTTCACTTAGGAAATAGTTATCATGGTTCAGCATATGAAAAATAGACACTGCACGGTTAACAATCTACACCATATACAGTCCTTAAAAAAGTCCATGTTTAAAGCTGCTATGTTATGCAAACAATTATAATATATATATTTATATATATATATATATATATATATATATATATATATATATATATATATATATATATATATATATATATAATTTAACATTTTTGATGACCTATCCTTTTACGTACTGGTTTACTATAGAATATTTTCAATTCAAAAGTTTTAAACAAGCTTCCTTTATAGGAAATTAATTCTGTATTCAGGTTTTAATCAAGTAGTCAAACGACCTTTAGAAAGAACAGTCGGTAAGTGTCAATCCACCAATTCTCATGTCATAGGTACTAAGTAATCACAAGCTATTCATTGGTTTGGATGTTGTTTCTCATTAACAATCACACTACACATTTTTATTCCTGTATTTAATTATTTAGAATCTAGATCTAGATAAATCTGATTCAAATTTTTAAAAATGAAATGCATACTCCTTCTGCGTTTTTATAAAAAATGTCGACGCATGTCTTTACAGGTGATAACTGCATTTTGAAATATTTATTTAGCCCTACACGATGGCAACATAGGTCTAACTATTTCCTGCTTACAACTTCTACAGTAAAACCAGAGCCTCAACAACAACACCACGAACTTTTTGTAAAATACTTCTAATGACTACATTCCTTGTAAATATGCTATCTTTTAAAAGCACCAAAATATTTTCCTTGCTTTTTCCTCGGCTCTACAAATAGATCTAGATCTCTAGCGCTATCTTGATCTAAAGTCTATTTTTCTATAATAAACTATTTCATACCTTAATTATTTTATATAAATCTCTGTTTAGCTACGGAATGGGGTATATTCGGGGAAAATTTAATTTTAAATAATACTATGGCCTATTCGCGTAAATCAAGTTACATACGCAGAATCAAAGTACAATGTACACTAACTATCGTAATCTGACTTGAAAGAGTCTTGATAGCTAAGTTGTTAGTGTGATAGGTTTTCATGCGGGTAACGCGGGTTCTAGACACATCATGTCAATGTAAAAAAAAAAGATTTCAATTATTTCTTTGTTTTTAGATGAGAATGATAAAGTTGCTTTCGGAAATTGGCGGAATACAGGTAATAAGATACAGGAATACGATAAAAACATGTTGTCTGAGACTTGGCAGGACACTCGTCAGGTGAAGTAGAGTTGTGTAGGCGCATAGTTCACCTGTGCATGTGAAGGGATAATGTCATCAGACCCATACTCAGCCGAAATCGGTGGTTTAAAAAACAAAAACATGTCTGAGGTGTGACGTCTTTTTGAATGTGTAGGCTGGTTTTTTTGTGATAATAAGTGACATTATGAGGGAAGGGAAAAGTTAAAAATTATCAAATAAACATGACGTGATTTATAGATGAACCTTGAAACACGCGGTTATTCACGAATAACTGGGTAGTCTTGATAAAAATTTAAAACGACAAAAAAAACAACTTTTAATAACAATTTTTTATGTAATAATGCACTAAAAAGTACAAAATATATTATACATTACTATTTAAATTACCAAAAAGAAACGTGCATGTGCATGTATATGTGCATGTATATGCACATATACATATACATGCACATGTACATGTGCATGTACATGTGCATGTGCATGTATATGTAGTTGTGGATGTGGATGTGGATGTGGATGTGGATGTATGTGTGTGTATGTGTGTGTGTGTCCACGATAACTTGAGTACGGTTACAGCAAGGTTGATAAAATTTCATATATTAGAATAATATCACATTTGTAGATCTGTATCAACTTTTTAAAAGCCTTTACCTTTAAGTACTGTTTTAGACAGATAAACACAATTTCACATATATGTAAAATATCTTATTTTTTGCCTTCTCTCAAATTTTGAACTTTCGTTGACCGGAAGTAGTAATTTAAGCTATTTCCGATTTCTCAAAACGACGAAAATGAATTTTTACAGTACTAGTAATATTCCGAACTATTATACTCAGATTGTTTGGCGTTCACTTGGTGCGCAATTCTATTTTCTACGAGATTCTATTCTTTTTCAAAAAGTTTAAGTAGTTAAAAATTGATTAAAAATCATGTATATATCCCGCGTTACCACTCCCCGTAATGTTATATAAGAATATTCGAGAAAGTTTAGGGGAGATCACTCCCGGTTTATTTATTTTTTGCACGATTACAATACTTTTTCTGTACTTCGTATGAAAGTAAAAAAAAAGTAAATGAATCATGTGACGTCATTATAAATAAAGTAATTGTTCTATAATTTTATAATTAAAGTTAATTTCTACCAATGAATATTTTAATAAATTAGTTAAGGTCTTTAAATGAATTTGTGATTAACAGTTTGGTAAAAAAAGAAGATTATTCTCTACATAAATACGTATTTTACAGTTCTACACAGAGTGCAGATGCTCTGATGTAATCAAACGGACAAAAAAAATTACAACAGTCTACCTATACTCCCTATTTAAGATAATAGAAATCGTTGCTGAACACAGTTTAGATAAATATATTCAGAAACTTTATATACTTTCTTTTTGTTTGCTTTTAGTAGTTCACTATCTAGACCTTCGTGGTTTATACCAAACGAATATATTCATTAGTCGTGGTTTTGTTTTAGAACTGTTATCTCTACCTGGTTTTGCTATATCATAAAGATGTTTTTTATCATCTTAAGGTAACTGTGAATGGGGGGAGTGGGGAGCATGGGGAGATTGCCCTCTGACTTGTGATCGAAGCAATGAACGAAGAAACCGTTCCAGAATAGAAATCTCAGCGAGGTCAGTTAAAAACATAAGAAAACCGGTGTAAATCTGTTTCATTTGTATACACTAGGGCCGATGTATATGAGGCACACATACATATATAGCTTATTACGAAAAAGAAATTTCATATTTTATTTATTTATTTATTCACACACTTATTCAATCGTTAATTCATTTACTCGTTTACTCGTTTTGTAGTTCATTCGTTCATTCACTTATTCATTAATTCGTTCATTAATTCATTTTTTTATTTTGATATGTTGTGATTTTGTGATTTATTAATTTCTAAAATTTAAATTGAGTTATAATCGGTTTTTAATTATTTTGTTTTTGTGTAGGCCTATTTATCTATTTAAATAGTATTTATTTATTTTTTACTTATTATTTCATTTTCTTTTTTCTCTTTTTTTCTTTTCCTTTTTTTTTCTTTTTCTCTTGATAAATTTTTGCCAATTTAAAAAAAAAAAATTCTTATATTTCTATTTCGTTTCAATTTTTAAAACAAGATTCGGCGGTATGCTTTGCCGTGATACGCCTGATGTGGATTTCGATGATTGTCCTGAAATTCCAAGAGGTGAGTTTGTTGTTTTACCTTTCATAGACACACATTTCCAAGTGTTAGACAAAAAGGTATTTCGTTGATATGATATGTAGCAAAACGCTTATTTTGGATAAAATAATGATGCTCAACCATGATTTTATGTTACCTTATTCTATCATTTTGATAGTGATTGTGTTTCTACCCCAATGCTAAAAAAATGTGCGATGTTATTTAATTAAACTTCAAACGTTCCTAATGTATTTTGAGTTTGTTTATTTCAGGTTTGGGCCAATGGACCACATGGTCACCTTGGAGCGAATGCCATGGGAGATGTGATAGCGTAAAGTACAGAAAAAGAACATGTGTACGACCTATCAATGCTGTGTGTTTCACACCCTGTACTGGGGATGACGTGCAAGTTGTTGACTGCGAGAACGATAATTGTTGCCGTGAGTATTTGAATGGTCCATGCGATCAATACATTATTGGGGCAGTCAATGAAATAAGTTACTTTGAGGGGCAAAAGCCAAGGGCGGATTAAGCCGCGGTGAAACTTTTTTATATATATATATCAGAGGCGTAGCGACCCTTCCCGGCGCCCGGGGACAAACTTTCGATTTTCACCCCGCCCCTCGAACTTTTGGTTTGCACCCCCCCTTCAAACTTTCGATTTGCACCCCTCCCTCGAACTTTTGATTTGCACCCCCCTAAAACTTTCAATTTCTTTTTCCAACCCATTTTGGCGCCCCCCCTAAGGTAAGCGCACGGGGACATATCCCCCCCCCCCCCCGCCGTCCCCCCCCCCCCCCCCCTCGCTACGCCTCTGATTTATATACACGGCGCCTTTTTTTTTTGACTCGCCGCTCCCCCTTCTAAGAAAAACTGAATAGTTCTTACACCCTGCCCTAACCTGATACCAAACTGCCACTGTACACAGTTAAGGCAATAACGTATTGCTTTTATCTGGTGTTTCTCTCCAATCTCTCCAATTTTTAAATGTATATATGTTAACCAGTGCCCTTCAGTGTGGTGTAGGGGGGGGGCTGCCTGCTACTGCTGACCGTGAGATACAGAGAAGGAAACGATCATGCCAGCCTGATCCAAATCTCTGGGGTACTCCGACTTGTGGAAAAGAGGGTGGGGGGGGGGGGGGGTGTGATATGTTCGGACTGACGACTCGGTAACACAAAGGTTTAAAAAATTGTTTTAATTGTTTGCTTATATCCTCAATAAAATACCACCAACTTGTTGGTCAGTGGCGTCTTGCAGTATTACATGCTGGAACAGCTTCGTAACCACAGCATCTCACCACATTTCAGCGCCACCTTTTTGGGGATCATGGGAGCCATGGTCGCCGTGTGACGAAGAAAGTCGCACGCAAACACGACGTCGTTCATGTGTCAAGGGAGAAATTCACAACAAGCCGGAATGTTCGCATCTCAAATGTGACGGGAAAGAAGTTGAAACAAAAGATTTCTGTACTTGTGGTAAGATGAGGCAGCCCAGATTTGTTCTTGCGCTGTGCTATGAAGTGCATTGGTGTGCTTTGATGTGCATTGTTGTGCTAAGATGTGCAATGGTGTGCTTTGATGTGCATTGTTGTGCTAAGATGTGCAATGGTGTGCTTTGATGTGCATTGTTGTGCTAAAATGTGCAATGGTGTGCTTTGATGTGCATTGTTGTGCTAAAATGTGCAATGGTGTGCTTCAATGTGCATTGTTGTGCTAAGATGTGTAATGGTGTGCTTTGATGTGCATTATTGTGCTAAGATTGCAATGGTGTGCTTTGATGTGCATTATTGTGCTAAGAATGCAATGGTGTGCTTCGATGTGCATTGTTGTGCTAAGATGTGCATTGTTGTGCTGTTCTGTGGGTGACAGGACAAAAGATACCAGGACAAAATATATAAGGACTTGTGATACCATGGACAATTGATCTCAGACAAAATATCCCACACCGAAATTTTAATAGTGTTTTGGGTGATTTTAGTTGATCTGAACATTATTTTTTTTTATTGACTATCATTTGGTGTAGTTTACTATATCTTATATTATTTATGGCCTATATGATAATTGTAAGAAATGTTTGCCATATAATTTGTCATATTGCACTAAACATTTTAAAATTAGGATTACTAATATAGTATGCAAAGATTAAAGAAACCTTTTCGATAGACAGCGTTGATTAGCTTGCGAAACTTGAAACAATCCAACCATGTCAGGTGGACGAAATAGATCAAAGTAGATGTAATAGCAATAAAGACACACCTTCGTATCAAGGTGGCCGCATGCTTTGATGGCTGAGACATGCCTTAAGGGAAAGACGTCCGCTATCCATGGACAATACAACCAGCATCTAAAGTCAATAGTTATGGGTCGGTCACACCTTAGTGATCAGGTGACTAATGCTTATTTAAATTACAGCGGTCATCGCGGAGCTAAGTATGTCGTAGTGTGCATGCAAATAGTCAGTATTAGTAGTCATTACTCATCTATGGCCTCTTTCGTTACATCGCAGAAAAGGTATAGGACATAAGTTTCTGGTGAATTTATGTTTATAAAAGCCATAAGTGGAGCAGCAGGCAAAGATATTTGGGAATGTGACGCTACAAAATGTCGAGCATAATACACAATACAAGATCACACAATACATGATCACATAGTATTGGAGAGGTGTGATCATAGCGAAGTACTGTTAGCAAAGAAACGTAAACGTTATGCTTGGGTTGATGATGCAATAAAACAATAATTTTATGTTACGATCCTGAAGACCCATTCACATTTTTGAAAGATATTTCGCGTGTTTTTAACATTAATGTTGTATAGCTGCAGATACTTGGTTTTATACATTATCATTTATTATACCCTTCAGGCTAAAAGAGTAAGTTTGTTTTAATTTTTACTTTTTTTCAAATCAAATACATTAAGTTTAATAAATAATTTAATGGTTTGTTAAGTTTAAAATTCATTTTATTCACAATTTTGATGCGTTAAAAAGTAAACAAAACCATACTGACACTCAAAAAGCAAAAGTTGAGATCAACTAAAACCATTGTACATTCTATCACAATTTTGCTTTAAGATATTTAGTCTGAGATCATTTGTCCATGACATCATTTGTCCTGATATATCTTGTTCTGGCATCTTTTGTCCGTGAGATTATTTGTCCTGATATCATTTGTCATGGAACCGTTCTGTGATATGTTGTGCTATATATAAAGACCTGTGTATATACAGGCATGTTTGTGACGTATCTTTTATTTCGTGCAGACGAAGGCAAATGGGTGCTTGATAACTGGGGTCAGTGCCAATGTCCATCTGGGATACCGAAGCGCACGAAGAAACGAGTACCAAGCGACGATACTTCAAACACTACGCTATGTGGACCTCTAACGATGGAAGAAAATATAACTTGTGACGATTGTCCTGGTCAGTTGATCATTCACATTTTTAGGAGTTTAGACATCGTAATGAATAGTTTTTGTCAGGGTTTCATAAAATGTTGAATACAGTTCGATTATTTAGCCAAAATCTGTGGTTTGGTTTATTTTATAAGTAATTAATAATGCTAAGCTATGAAATTATTTATCACTGGTCTCAAAATTTAACTCTACAATCAGCTCTAAAGCTCACTTTATCTAGCAATAACATTTTGAAAATTAACTACTAACCTCTGAAATTAACATTACTTCATCTGTTTAGTATAACCTCGAACTACTATGTAACTAGACATATAGGCCTATTCTAATAACTGAAAATATTTTTAAAATATGTTTTTCTCTAACATTTATCCTAACCCAAAGAAATATTTTTGGTTCACAAAACTTTTACTCTAACTGATTAAAATTTTAGGATAAATCATTAACAGTAGTTAACATTTTCGAACGTTCATATCGCGTGACAAAAGTCGTTTGTTAACCTTCACTTAATATTTAAACCAATTACGTCGACCGTTTAAATAACTCCAAGACTAACAACACCACTTTTTTGAGAACGATATAATTTTAGAGTGTTGGGAAATTGCGAGACGCGAAAAGCGAAATGGCGAGGCGGGAAAATGCGAGAAGGGCGCGAAAACGGTCGGTCACTTGACTTTTTGTCTCGCATATTACCACAACCGATACTTACGCTGGGTGGTGTTAAAATGTAAAGATTTCTGCGAAAAATTTACCGCACCTGATTTACAGTGGTATTTGGTGCAGACTTCAAAGACGTTTCGTTTACATTGTTAAAACTTCCGATTTTTTCGTCCATAGACATACTGGTGATTTGTGAACTTCCCTCCATCTTTTGTGTCGACTTAGAATACCACCTTGTTCGAAACCGCCCGACGATAGATCAACTTCTTTCTTTTGTGTGGAACGCCGAGGCCGCCTGATTTACCGTCTTTGAAGATCGCCGTGCCCAAATCCGCTGTCGCCGCAAACATATTTTACTATTAGCCAATTTGTTTTTAGGTTCAGAAAACTCTAAACTGACCAACCATTTTAAAGTTTACATAACTTTAACACTATTTTAAAAACCGGTGTTTTTTTGTTGGCTTTCTTCACTTCAAACACTAAGGCTCACATAACTTTAACACTATTTTAAAAACCGGTGTTTTTTTGTTGGCTTTCTTCACTTTAAACACTAAGGCTCACATAACTTTAACACTATTTTAAAAACCGGTGTTTTTTTGTTGGCTTTCTTCACTTCAAACACTAAGGCTCACATAACTTTAACACTATTTAAAAAAACGGTGTTTTTTTGTTGGCTTTCTTCACTTCAAACACTAAGGCTCACATAACTTTAACACTATTTTAAAAACCGGTGTTTTTTTGTTGGCTTTCTTCACTTCAAACACTAAGGCTCACATAACTTTAACACTATTTTAAAAACCGGTGTTTTTTTGTTGGCTTTCTTCACTTCAAACACTAAGGCTCACATAACTTTAACACTATTTTAAAAACCGGTGTTTTTTTGTTGGCTTTCTTCACTTCAAACACTAAGGCTCACATAACTTTAACACTATTTTAAAAACCGGTGTTTTTTTGTTGGCTTTCTTCACTTCAAACACTAAGGCTCACATAACTTTAACACTATTTAAAAAAACGGTGTTTTTTTGTTGGCTTTCTTCACTTCAAACACTAAGGCTCACATAACTTTAACACTATTTTAAAAACCGGTGTTTTTTTGTTGGCTTTCTTCACTTCAAACACTAAGGCTCACATAACTTTAACACTATTTTAAAAACCGGTGTTATTTTTTGTTGGCTTTCTTCACTTCAAACACTAAGGCTCACATAACTTTAACACTATTTTAAAAACCGGTGTTATTTTTTGTTGGCTTTCTTCACTTCAAACACTTTAACACTAACCAAACATATTTACATATCTATAATCCTATCCGAAATTAGGTTTTAGGTTTACACGTATGTTTAACACTAGCCGAGCGATTGTTTCTAGGTTCACATAAATTTAATACATTCCAAGCTATCTGTTTTCAGGCTCATACACTTTTAACCTCCCCAAAACAATTTTATGGTTGACATAACTTGAACACTAACCACCAACTTTTTTTTATATCTAGAGTGTGACAAAAACAAGTGTAGAGGCCTAAAGGACGGGCAGTACCCATCTTGTACCAAAGGGTGCAAAAAACACATCAAATGTTGCTCAGGTCTGTTATACCATACATCAATGTAACATCAATGTATGATTTGATATCAAACATGGCTGTTTATATTTAAAACAAATGTTATTATCTATCGTGTATCATACACTCATTGATTTTTTTCTTTGATGTTGATTTCAGGTGAAGCTGTTGTTGGAGTTTGTGCGGGCGACTTAGAATATGATTCTGTCTGTCGGCAATGTGTTAGAAGATCAACTACTTGTGGAATAGATAACAGAGATATTCATGCCGGCCGCCAGGATCTTCCCGATGAAAGGTCGGTTGGTTTTGTTACGTTTGAAGCCGTGTTTTCATATGGTTGGGGCTACATTAGTGTTAAGGAGGCGAAATGTCTGTGAATAAAGTTTATGTGTATGTACATGCAGGTGCTTATGCATGTGTAGGTGTAGGTGTAGGTGTAGGTGTAGGTGTAGGTGTAGGTGTAGGTGTAGGTGTAGGTGTAGGTGTAGGTGTAGGTGTAGGTGTAGGTGTAGGTGTAGGTGTAGGTGTAGGTGTAGGTGTAGGTGTAGGTGTAGGTGTAGGTGTAGGTATAGGTATAGGTATAGGTATAGGTACTTAAAAATTAATAGTTCATGAATGGTAGAAATCCTTCGAAGCGGTTAATTTTTTAAGATTCTGCCGTTGTCACAGTTACCAAGATTTTCCCACCAATTTTTACTTTCTCGTAATTACGTAGTAAAGAGAAAGTCTTGTAATCGTTAAAAAAAAATCGAGATTTTTTGCAAATCTCGACGTTTTAGGGCTCCCTGAGTCGGAAAAACATAGTTTTGCAATCTTGTCCGTATGTCTGTGTGTATGTGTGTGTGTGTGTGTGTGTGTAAACACGATAACTTGAGTACTGTTACAGCTAGGTTGATGAAATTTCATATATAAGTATTATATCAAAATCGTAGATCCTTATCAACTTTTTGAGCGATTATCGATAACCAGAAGTGGAACTTTTTCTACTTTCAATTTTTCAAAAGCCTATAACTTGAGTACTGTTTCCGATAGATAAATGAAATTTCAATATAAGTAAAAGTTCTATATCTCTGCCTTCTGTTCAATTTTGAGTAATTTCCGTTGACCGGAAGTAGTAAGGATAGCTATTTCCGATTTCTCAAAAAAAAAAAACGCATGTAAATTTATAAAGTACATTATAATGTCTCGCACTACGCACATTTAATGTGGCATTTGGCGTTCACTTGGTGTGTAATTCTTTTTTTACGAGATTCAATTCTATTATAAAAAATTTAGGTTATTAAAAATATTGTCTATGTCCCGAGTTGCCATCCCCCGTAGTGTTATATTAGAATATTCGAGAAAGTTTAGGGGAGATCAATCCCGGTTTGTTTTTTAAGGAAACTCAATGCGGATGTACCATAAAAAAGCTTTAGAGAAAAAAATGGTTAGCTCTCTAGTATTAAACTTTTTTTTTTACCGGAGCCCTTAAATTCTTCTTGTTACAGGGAATGCAAATGGTGGTTAACTGGATCTAGAAGACAAATGAGATCAAGAACTGGAGAACCGACTGTCTAGCATACCCAAATACAGTAACCATATATTCGCTGTCGTCAAAGGGAAATGCGTAGAAAAAATAATATTAACGCTTGTAGTTCAAGTGCTTTGTTTAAGACTAATAAAATTCGTAGCCTAATCTGTCATAAAAAAAAACGTACTAGCATTGTGATTTACAGGGGAAACAAAAGCCGTGAAAAGTTTCGGTTCTTAAACATCAAGCAAACCAATTAACCCCAAGTCATTACCTATGACAAGTCAATTACACCCTCTTCCAGTTTTATTAAAAATATTTTACTTATAATATACCCTATGTATCTTCACCTCCAGTTCTCTAATGCAAACACTAACCTCCAAAAATCCTTAACCAAGTCTTAACCCTATACTTAACCCTAACCCTATTAAATACAACCTATTATTCCCCCTCCAAGGTGAGAAGACATTATTCTTATAATTAATTAAATTCCTTACCCTAGATGCCCCTACAATATTTTAACGTGTTCCAAACTCAATACTTCAAACAAATTCTAACTGTAATCAGAGTTATGTAATCAGGGACTGGTTCGCAGTTTCTACCGGGAAAACATCTCTGTGGGGCGCAGGAAAAATAGTTAGATGGGCCCCCAAGAAAAAACGTTAGATGGACCCCCAAGAAAAAAAGCTAGATTGGCTCTCAAGAAAAAAAGTTAGATGGGCCCACAGGGAAAATAAATGCTAGATTTCCCCCCCCCCCCAAAAAAAAAATAATATCTCGAGCCTCTATTTTTTAAAAAAATCTGTATTGGTGTTTATCCATTGTACCAATTCCATTCCTCCATACCAGGCCGTAAAACTCAGTCTCTGATGAACACAAATGCACACAGTCATTTTTAATCTGGGGCTGTGTCCAGTTTTAAATCTTCCAGTGCCTATATCACACAGTCATTTTTAATCTGGGTTTGTGTCCAGTTTTAAAACTTCCAGTGCCTATATCACACAGTCATTTTTAATCTGGGGTTGTGTCCAGTTTTAAATCTTCCAGTGCCTATATCACACAGTCATTTTTAATCTGGGGTTGTGTCCAGTTTTAAAACTTCTTGGGCCTATTGGACACAGTCAGACCACCAGTGACTGTTTTTCAATAACTTTCACAATCCGTATTTAACATTAAAAAATCAATTCCTAATCGACCGTGGGGGGGGGGGGGGGGGGGGGGAGAGTCCTTCTCCAAGTTGTTTTAGTAGAGACGTAGGCAAATACCTATCAGTAGCTGACCTGAGGTAATGACTTATACACAACTCATTTCAAAAATCAAGTTATTGTCAAGCTTTAATCAAGAGTTTTATGATTTATGAAATTGCTAGTAAGAAACAAATCATTTTTATTAATTGTTTAATCGACACCTAATTGTATTGCTTTCAATTATTTTATATAATTGTAAGAATAAATATGACCAACTTATTATTAACATGTATAAACAAGTTATATTCTTCTTTATTCTTGTTGTTTTCATTTATTTTTCAGTCGATGTTTCTTTCCATGGTAGTTAAATGGATTATTGTAACAAAGTGTGTAGGTGGGCAATGTAGCACAGTGTGTAGGTGGGCAATGTAACACAGTGTGTAGGTGGGCAATGTAACACAGTGTGTAGGTGGGATTGACTATCGCATAATGAGAACTTCTGTTGGGGATAGGAAGGTTGTGTGTGTGTGTGTGTTTGGTGGGGGGGGCGATATAGAAAACACATAAACAAATGCACAAGCAACACAGGATGGATACATATGTGTGAAGTACACTACTCATCCATGTACTGAGTACACTACTCACATATCTATTGAGTACACTACTTACTTACACATGTATTGAGTACATCTCTTACACATGTTTTGAGTACACTGCTCTCAGATGTATTGATTACAGTACTTACTGATATATTGAGTACTATTCTCATTGTTGTATTTAGTACAGGCATTCACCACTAGAAAATTACAGTAATTGACAGGACAAATACAATACTGAATCGATGACAAGCAACCAACTATGTTTATCTAGTCTACCAAATCAACAATCAAACAAACAGTCTTGTCTATAAACACCATCTTGTACAATATAAAACGGGTCTACGACCAATTCCCGAAGAAAGACACTTGCCCGAATGCCGTTTGCTCGAAGACCGATTTCCCGAATGGACACTTGCCCAAAAGCGACAAATACCCGAATGGACACTTGAAATATCACCATATTGGTGAGCAGAATAGAACAGATACACACACGCCCACACACACACACAAACTGAGGAAAGAAATTCTAAATATCAAACAGCGACAGATAGGCCTACACATACACACAAATACTAGCAAAGACCATAGACAGCCACTTCAGTATCTATCACCTTTTCAGTATCTATCACCACTTCAGTATCTATCACCACTTTAGTTTCTATCACACTTCTGTATCTATCACCACTTCATTATCTATCACCACTTCAGTATCTATCACACTTCAGTATCTATCACCACTTTAGTTTCTATCACACTTCAGTATCTATCACCACTTCAGTATAGTATCTATCACCACTTCAGTAAAGTATCTATCACCACTTCAGTATAGTATCTATCACCACATCAGTATCTATCACCACTTCAGTATAGTATCTATCACCACTTCAGTATCTATCACCACTTCAATATAGTATCTATCACCACTTCAGTATCTATCACCACTTCAGTATAGTATCTATCACCACTTCAATATATATCACCTCTTTAGTATCTATCACCACTTTAGTATAGTATCTATCACCACTTCAGTATCTATCACCACGTCAGTATCTATCACCACTTCAGTATAGTATCTATCACCACTTCAATATATATCACCTCTTTAGTATCTATCACCACTTTAGTATAGTATCTATCACCACTTCAGTATCTATCACCACGTCAGTATCTATCACCACTTCAGCATAGTATCTATCACCACTTCAGTATCTATCACCACTTCAGTATAGTATCTATCACCACTTCAATATATATCAACACTTTAGTATCTATCACCACTTCAGTATAGTATCTATCACCACTTCAATATATATCAACACTTTAGTATCTATCACCACTTCAGTATAGTATCTATCAACACTTCAATATCTATCACCACTTCAGTATTTATCACCACTTCAGTATAGTATCTATCAACACTTCAATATCTATCACCACTTCAGTATCTATCACCACTTCAGTATAGTATCTATCACCACTTCAGTATCAATCACCACTTCAGTATCTATCACCACTTCAGTATCTATCACCACTTCAGTATCTATCACCACTTCAGTATCTATCACCACTTCAGTATCTATCACCACTTCAATATAGTATCTATCACCACTTCAATATCTATCACCACTTCAGTATCTATCACCACTTCAGTATCCATCACCACTTCAGTATAGTATCTATCACCACTTCAGTATCTATCAGCACTTCAGTATAGTATCTATCACCACTTCAATATCTATCACCACTTCAGTATCTATCACACTTCAGTATCTATCACCACTTTAGTTTCTATCACACTTCAGTAGCTATCACCACTTCAGTATCTATCACCACTTCAGTAAAGTATCTATCACCACTTCAGTATCTATCACCACTTCAGTATAGTATCTATCACCACTTCAGTATCTAACACCACTTCAGTATAGTATCTATCACCACTTCAATATATATCACCACTTTAGTATCTATCACCACTTCAGTATAGTATCTATCACCACTTCAGTATCTATCACCACGTCAGTATCTATCACCACTTCAGTATAGTATCTATCACCACTTCAGTATCTATCACCACTTCAATATCTATCACCACTTCAGTATCTATCACCACTTCAGTATAGTATCTATCACCACTTCAATATATATCAACACTTTAGTATCTATCACCACTTCAGTATAGTATCTATCACCACTTCAATATCTATCACCACTTCAGTATCTATCACCACTTCAGTATAGTATCTATCAACACTTCAATATCTATCACCACTTCAGTATCTATCACCACTTCAGTATCTATCACCACTTCAGTATAGTATCTATCACCACTTCAGTATCTATCACCACTTCAGTATCTATCACCACTTCAGTATCTATCACCACTTCAGTATCTATCACCACTTCAGTATCTATCACCACTTTAGTTTCTATCACACTTCAGTATCTATCACCACTTCAGTATCTATCACCACTTCAGTATCTATCACTACTTCAGTATCTATCACCACTTCAGTATCTATCACCACTTCAGTATCTATCACCACTTCAGTATCTATCACCACTTCAGTATAGTATCTATCACCACTTCAGTATAATATCTATCACCACTTCAGTATCTATCACCACCTCAGTATCTATCACCACTTCAGTATCTATCACCACTTCAGTATCTATCACCACTTCAGTATTTATCACCACTTCAGTATCTATCACCACTTCAGTATCTATCACCACTTCAGTATCTATCACCACTTCAGTATCTATCACCACTTCAGTATCTATCACCACTTCAGTATCTATCACCACTTCAGTATAGTATCTATCACCACTTCAGTATCTATCACCACTTCAGTATCTATCACCACTTCAGTATAGTATCTATCAGCACTTCAGTATCTATCAGCACTTCAGTATAGTATCTATCACCACTTCAATATCTATCACCACTTTAGTATATATCACCACTTCAGTATCTATCACTACTTCAGTATCTATCACCACTTTAGTTTCTATCACACTTCAGTATCTATCACCACTTCAGTATCTATCACCACTTTAGTTTCTATCACCACTTCAGTATAGTATCTATCACCACTTCAGTATCTATCACCACCTCAGTATCTATCACCACTTCAGTATCTATCACCACCTCAGTATCTATCACCACTTCAGTATCTATCACCACTTCAGTATTTATCACCACTTCAGTATCTATCACCACTTCAGTATCTATCACCACCTCAGTATCTATCACCACTTCAGTATCTATCACCACTTCAGTATCTATCACCACTTCAGTATTTATCACCACTTCAGTATCTATCACCACTTCAGTATCTATCACCACTTCAGTATTTATCACCACTTCAGTATCTATCACCACTTCAGTATCTATCACCACTTCAGTATCTATCACCACTTCAGTATCTATCACCACTTCATTACCTAACACCACAATTTGTCACTCTAAAACTGTTCACTTGAAGTGCAGAAAAAAGGCAGAAAACAAGGTTTTGTTGAATGAAAATTACGAGATGTTGAAAATCTGCAACAACCGTCGCGATTAAGTACAAGATCGACCATTTCTGTCCAACTTTATCCTACCCTAGATGGTGATCACAATTATTGTCGATTTTACCCTGTGTAGTCGGAGTGGAAAGTACAATAAAAATTACAAAGGGCTAAATGTCACGGTTTTTGATCCGCGTTTTAATGGTCATAGTTTTTATACTAAAAATGTCGTTGTCGTTTTGATTTAAAGTCTAATTAAAACAAGAGGATTATCATTCGATTTTTTTTGACCGAAAATTGTCAATACGATTTGACGACAGCTGCGATATTTATGGTAATCAGTGGACTGGTGAATAAGACGTCTACTGTTTCGTTTACGGTCACGGTTTCAATCATTGTTTCCTTTACTACATTAGCTACGGAATGTTACGTTTTCTCCAGAACTTTTTTTTGCACCCTGATGCTGTAATCTACAACACAACAAGGTTTCATGGAAAGATGTGGTATAATTTTGTTGCATGTACTGGCTATTTAATGCAAAGGAGGGTTATGCAAGTCGTTCAAGGGTTTTTAAAATCGGACCTTACATCAAATGAAATCGCACGTTCGTTCATCTTTATCTTGATAATTTAAAAAAAAAACACACTTTAGAACTGATACATCTTAACAGTTATTTGCCTATGTGGGCTATCCTTAGTTACCTTTTCAAAACAAAAAAAAATTGTTCCTTACAGCGAGACGACAGCTCAAGTCTGTTCCAGTCTTAGGCCTCCTAAAACTTTAGGGGTCTTTGGTTCAAGACGGTGGCAACCAGTGACCTCTATTAACTAATGGACAAAGACACGTCAATAAGGACACAGTGATTTAAAACAACACACACGAGGGGTAATGGATATTGTAGAAACAACACCTGTCGACAATTTTTATCGAATTTTGTTTGATTAAAACTCAACTTAAGTATCTATCTTCGAGTGTCGTTAAAACTTCAAAGAAATTATAAAAAGTCACATCATATTCAATAGACGCAGCGCCCAGACGTTTCTAAAATATAATTTGTACATACAAAAGAATAGACATAGACAGACAACATACATACATACATACGTAGACGTGGATATCAAACTCAAACGGTTATTGCGATTGCCATGTAGGTGGATATAGACAAATACATACACAAAAATGTACTGCCATAAATAGGTATATAGACTACAAAGAGAGGTACAGCGTCATCGCCAATGTCACACAAGTGGGAAAAGACAGAGTCACGCGTATAATTGAGTATAAAGTATCCATTCTCATCTATATAATTAGCAATGGTACATCTCTAATGTAACATATGTTTGCAAATCAACGACGACACAAAAAGTAGACTAATACTTTATATGATTAATCGATGACTTTAAACAAACGGTTTAGAATAATTCAAAGCTTTCGTTTCTTGTATTTAGGTTTTAGGGTCAGGGTTGTGATCTGTGTAGACTAAATTTGGCTGATTGCCAAATCGTCGGCCATTTTGAGTTAATCTTATATTTTCATTTGATGTTTTATAAAGAACAAATTAAAAAAATAAACCGGGAGTGATCTCCCCTAAACTTTCTCGAATATTCTAATATAACACTACGGGGGATAGCAACTCGGGATATAGACTTCTACACATGATTTTAATCCATTTTAAATACTCAAACTTTTTAAAATAGAATATAATCTCGTAGGAAAAAAGAATTGCAAACCAAGTGAACGCTAAATAAAGATGTGCATAATAGTGCGCAATATTATTAGTACTTTATAAATTTACATTCGTTTTTTGAGAAGTCGGAAATAGCATAAATAAGTACTTCCGGTTAACGGAAATTACTCAAAACTTGACAGAAGGTAGAGAATTAGATCTTTTACTTACATATCAAATTTCATTTATCTATCTGAAATAGTACTCAAGTTATAGGCTTTTGAAAAATTCAAAGTAGAAAAAGTACCACTTCCGGTTATCGGAAATCGCTCAAAAGTTGATACGGATCTACGATTTTGATAATATACTTATATATGAAATTTCATCAACCTAGCTGTAACGGTACTCAAGTTATCGTGTTTACACACGGACACACAGACAGACAGACAAACATACAGACACACAGACATACGGACAAGATTGCAAAATTATGTTTTTCCTTATCAGTGAGGTGTAAAGCGTCCAAATTTGCAAAAATCTCAAATTTTTTTTGCACGATTACAAGATTTTCTCTATACTTCGTATATACGAGAAAGTAAAAAGATTAACTTTGTTAAAGAAACGTGTAGTTATTAGTGAACATACGAGAGTTGGATTATTTAAAAAGATTTACTATAAATAATGTTTTATTATTATTAGAATAATTATATTTTTCAATGTTTTTAAAAAGTATAACATAAGTTAATATAAATAAACACTTTTCGTTTTTATTCCTCTGCAAAAATAATTTAAATAAATGAATTTTCAAGACCTAAACATTTTTAGCAAAGGAATGTTTTTTTCTGATTGTTGTGTCATAATAATTTTTCGAACGTGCGTTAAATGGAGATCCGTCAAAGTTACTCATAAAAACGGCAAGTAACGGACAGTAACAACATCGGTCGATGTGGAGATAGAGAGAGAGTCACAGAGTACAAGACAGAAACGTTGTATCTCATTTCCGACGCTATCATTGCTTGATTACCATAATTCAGTTAGATATACACAAAAAACTATTTCACATGTCTTATTGCATTTGTCATATAATAATTAAACATTGCTGAAAAGATTTTCAATGTCAACAATCCATTGACGATGTTGTGTTTTACCGAAGGCATATAATGATTTAAGTTAGGTTTAATTCTTTAACAGTCTGTACAAAACACGTACACGCACACACACACACACATTTTAATTTACGTATTTTTTTATTTTATTAGTAAATATATAATATAGTATTCGAATACATAATAGCAAACTGTATGAATCGTAACAAACCTAACATTGTCTATCAACTAGTCAACACTCTTGTTGGATAGTGTTATAGTTGAATCATTTTTCCGATTATAACGATCATTTGTTTAATTATTAATAATAGAGGAAGTAAATTTTCTTTACTTTTTTGGAATTATTTAATAAACATATTCCAATTTTATTTAAAAGTGAGCTTGCTGGCTTCTCGTCCCTAAAATCAACAAAAATTATCTAGAACGTTCAGTTATTCATATTCTAAATAAAAGTCAATGCTTATAAAATATCCTTTTGATAAAGAAAGATTATTTCAAAACGTTCGAAAAAATTCGATCATGTTAACGTCATATAACCATAAACCGAAATAAAAGAGGCCAACGGTCACGGTTGATGATTCTACTTTACCATTTTAGTAAAAACTATAGGCCTACTTCAAATGTTTTAAAATGTATTGATTAAAAAACAATCATTGTTTTGTTTTGTTTTTTTATCGATTAAACTCATCGCTGTTTTACGGAGAGATGTTGCGTAGAGAATGGTGTAGATGAATGTGATGATTCTATCAACAGCGAACCGTGTGTTTGGGGTCGACAATAAATGACGTAACAAACATAACGGGAAAGGGGGGTCGTAAAAAGGTGACATTGTGTGATGAGATGGGGGGGGGGGGGCTGGGGTTCAGATAATGTGACGGGGAGACCGGGAAAAATCACAATAGACCGCCAGAAAAAAAATGCTGTGGTCTCAACAATCGTTTCTATAATCAAAACCCTACAGTGGTTAAATGACCGTAAAATTAGCGTAAGCAAGGCATAGGCGCCCAAGGCATATAAGGTCCATTTTTACCTCTTGAAAAAAACTAAAACTTTTACATTGGTATTTTAATACTTGTTGTATGTAAATAATTTTAAAAAGAATTGGGAATTTTTTTTTTCTCTGCTGTAGAAATAAAAGTTCCAAAAAAAGGCCCCCAGTCCTTTCTTACTGTACATGCATTGGCATTCAGTGTGTGTGTTCGGGGGGTGGGGGGGGGGAGGGCGAACAGGGACCATATGGCGCTATTAGTTTTTGGTTATCATCCAATCGCCAAGAGAATTCGGGAGGTCTTTGAGAATACTCCAGGCAGTATTTTTTTCCCAGAGTTTTGCCTGAAAGAAACACTCGCATTTGGGAAGGTTTCTAGTTTTAAATTTATATATTATTTTAGATAGCAGCGCCCCGGCAGTAAGGCGGTGCGGTAAGCCACTCATTTTCCCATCGGCTTTTTTTGCACCTGGGGTCCGTTTATTGAAGCTCCACGGCGGTCGCGTAACCCGATGCGCCCTGGGCTCCCCCGTGAGCTTTACGGCGTCTATATTCGTTTTAATGGGCGCCATTGACTAGTGATACAGAGAGCTCCTCAAATAGATAACTAAGTTAAATAATGGGGTGTTCTCCAGCGCATCAGCGCCGCAGTAGTATAAGCAGGGCGCCTCGAGATAAACAGCGGCTATATGAGTGCAGGAGATCTGTTTATTACACGTCCAGAATGGGTACTAGTAATTCAACGACCAAACTACAACAAGGGCGACATCAAGCACAGGACCATCCCACGATTTTACTTCACGTAGTGTAACACGTCACTCCCGCGACACCTTTAGGTCGCTGAAAGGTGTTCAACCCCTCTATTACGGAAGGTGATTAACGCGTACTCAATGCTTTCATACAGCAAGACCAATGGGCGTCTGACCGGTAGTGTGGACTAACCCGCGCCAAAGTAGTAAAGTTCTGGAAAAAAATAGCAGTGGCTTTATTTACATTTAACTATCTCAGTTTTAGAAAATAAGGTCACACGACTACAAATTACACAATTAGTAACGCTTTGATGAAACCCTTACAAATTGTTTCATTAAACTGGTATGTGGGACTAGATCGCAGCAACGTGGACAGGCAAGCTAGTTACAGATAAATATAGGCCTACTTTAATATTCCACTGTGATCAGGAAGGAGATTTCGATGTATATGATGGACTTTTTAAATCTCATTATTTGTTCATTATGATGCTGTTAATTTGTTATGAAATAATTTGTAGATACGCCCATTGGGTTAGGAACTTAGGCATCCAAAATATCTAACATACAGAAGCCGCTAAAATAGATCTCATAAGAAAAAACAGATCTAAATTAAGTATTGTAATCGTATTGTAACCCCCTACGCGTTTAACAAAGGTGTCACCCCATCGCAAGGGCGTATCCAGGTTTTCGTTGTTGGGGGAGCGAAAAGAGCAAAAAAAAAGGCGCCGAATTTTTAACACGTTCTATATACGTGTATTTTATGTATATATATATATATATATATATATATATATATATATATATATATATAGAGAGAGAGAGAGAGAGAGAGAGAGAGAGAGAGAGAGAGAGAGAGAGTGAGATAAACTAATTACGTGTGAAGTTTTATGTATAACATTTTCTAATGCAATTATTCGTAAGCAAATACATTATACAGTTGCCTTAAACTAAACACCCCTCTTGCGAAGTGGTACTACCGTAGAGGTTTTTTAAACATTGCAATGCATCGTAATGGTTATTTTTAGAATGGCAAACTGATACAGCTGCTAATACGTGTTGTAAACGTAGACACTACTAGACTAGTATAATAATGCTTAATTGCTGCATGAAAAGAAATCTTGTGATTTACATAGATGTGCCGACCAAAAATATTTATTTAACAAATATCATTGTTTAAAACTTTGAGTTTAAAGTTTCCAAAAAGGCGCCACTTTGCTGAAAATGGCCAGAGGGGGAGCGGCCGCTCCCCCTGCTCCCCCCTGCGTACGCTACTGCCCCATCGTTCCCAACAACGTATTGCATTTTCGGTTCGGTGTCACCCTTCTCTGAAGTATCTTTTATTATTATATCTGGATATAACATACTTTTTTTTCATTAAATTTTACAATGTTGTGTCATGGTTTCATCCGATGTGGACCGCACCTCCTCCCCCGTCTTGTGACCCTACTGCGTTTGGTTACTTAAAAAAAATATTATTAACTTTATTTAAACTGTCGTGAAAATGGTCACAGAAGGCGGGATGTTCCCTAAACTCTCCCATCTCGCTTAGCTTACGCCCCTGAACCTATGGACCATACTATCAATACTTGCTCACATTCAGCGTGTAGCCACGTGTACATATATTCAATAAGCTTGTAAGATTGTTAGGTACATCTGTCTCATCAGGGGGCGTGGCTTACTACTTGTAACTCAAACCACGTGAACATCATTATAGCAATTGTTAAACGCGGGCGTTGGATTTGTTTAGAGCTGTTTAGTAACATCGTCCATTACTGTAGTAAAGATTTTAGAGGAATCAACAATTTTTTTAAGTCTTACTGATTCAAAATTTGGTGATCCGTTGTTATTGATTGTAAGTTATTGACGTCACTACTTCCCCACGTGATTCGTGTTCGCCAACCATTTGACGTGAGCATACTGTATATAATAAACAGCTCGCACCGCTGTTTGTGGTAGATGCGCTTGCCTTTAAAGCAATATCATACTCAGGTAAGTTCATTTTATAATACCATTGTGCCTTTTGTGAAAACTGTATACTTTTTCAAGACACGCATTTATTAGTCAAAACCTACTTTCTTGTCGGCGGCGCACACGAAGTAGCGTCTAAGAGTTCATCTGTTTCTGGAAACTTGTTATTTGATAGGACCAAGTGTTGAGTACTATGAACAGCCGCCTTTATTGTCCCTGTTAAAATCGGAGCCCGTGATCCGAACTTGATACTAACATTGCTAAGAAACAAACACGTATTAAAATATTTATAAACTAAAGTAGTTTAATAAAAAACTGAATTATTTATTGTGATTCTACACATGTTTTTCTTTTTAACTGATTTATTTTGGTTTGACCAACTTTTTCCGACAGTTTGTAGTTAGATCTAGATACATTTATTTTATATTCAAATTAGAAGAACTGTCAAACGTATCTTACTGAAAACTGATAATGGTGTTGGAGCCTAATAAAAATAGCAAATAGGTTTATCGTTTAAGCTATTGACCACAGAAAATGTAGCTTTATATTGTTTTAAACTTTTGAATGGGCAACATGATCTTCCATCAGAAGATGCCATTTTTGTTGTGAGAGTAAATAAACAAAAATATTTTTTTTCTAAACATTTCTAATTAAAGGGGGTGTTTCTACAAATGAATATATGAATACATTGATTATCGATTTAAAAAAATAATGTGCATAACATTTTGGGAAAACATAAATATTTTCACTATACATAAATACGCATTATAAATTTCTAAACAGTGCCGGATTTAGAAATCTTGTATTATACTTGTTTAGGCGTTTGTTCATTCACGCTTTTGGTTATGCTTTATGAAAAACCTTGAGTGCACATCGACACAACTACGCAAGGGTCGAAAACTTTCCTTATCTCAGAGGCTTAGCGTTGTGCTTTTAGAATCAGCTCGTTATTTTACCTTAAGAGGCGCCTAGTGTAACCCAGGGGGTCGGCGTGGTCGAGTCGGTAAAGCTCAAGGTTGCTAAACCGAAAAGTCCCGAGTTCGAACCCTCGGGCAGATGAGGCTCGTTAGCTGGGGACAGCCACTCTTCTATGGAAGCAAATCCAAAAAGAAAAGCAGGCTGAAATCGGAGTCAATGGCCTCAATGGCGCATAACCAGTTAACGCTTAATTGTGTTGGAGGCGTGGTCGAGTCGGCAAAAAGCTCATGGTTGATAAATTTCGGACTCCCAAATTCCCTACATTATAGCGTGGGGGGGGGGGGGGTTGAGGTACAAGACTGCCGGGAATCTGCTCTCGATCCTAACCAGATATTTTGACTTTAAACTGCGGCCTTCACGTGGCTTCGGAATAGTGCAATTAGTCGGCCAAGCTCATGACCCCCCTAGTGGGTGCGGAATGGCTAGTAATAGCTAACAGCAGCTAGAGATTTTTGATTTGGCCGAACGCACCCCGCGATCAAGCTGGGTACCAGACGGTGGGACGACGTCCCGCAGCTGGTGGGTGGGGAAGGAAAGCCCGGTGAGAGCCGATGGAGAAGCGACCGACGTGTAGCGATCAAACCGACACTAAACGACTCGCTACTACCACCATGTGTCGGAGTTTGCTACACTGAGGCCTGCCTAGCTAATGGAAGTCATACTTCTGAGCCGGTTTCCGCATAGAGAGAGAGTAGTGGAGAGTGCCTGAGCTTGGGGGAAAGGGAGGGGTGGGCCAGGAAATTGGGGATCACTTGAGCCCCGGTGTATGCCTATGGTGTACAGTTTAACATTATTACCTAGGTCCCAGATATTCCAATCACATTACACCAGCGGCTAACGAAGGCACATCATAAAGCTTGGAATCTGTTCCTTAGATCGGTAAAAATGATTGTTGCCAGAAATCTTTGTTGGAGGTGATTCGAATATACTAGTGCTTTATGGCAAACTGGTAAAGGTTGTAGTAAAGATTACAAAGTAAACTACTGTACAACTATTCACAAATCCCCATATTATAGTGGTTTGAATAGTGCCTAAATTTTTTTAGGTTCATCAGCTAACAAAACTGCAATCTAAAATCGCCTAAGATGTCGAATGGAAAATTTCAACTATTGGGGTCGGTTTTGGTGCTCATCTTCATCAATTCTCCCAGGGCTGTAGGTGAGTGAAGTTTATCACGGCCATGCATGTTAGGGCTGTAGGTGAGTGAAGTTTATCACGGCCATGCATGTTAGGGCTGTAGGTGAGTGAAGTTTATCACGGCCATGCATGTTAGGGCTGTAGGTGAGTGAAGTTTATCACGGCCATGCATGTTAGGGCTGTAGGTGAGTGAAGTTTATCACGGCCATGCATGTTAGGGCTGTAGGTGAGTGAAGTTTATCACGGCCATGCATGTTAGGGCTGTAGGTGAGTGAAGTTTATCACGGCCATGCATGTTAGGGTTGTAGTTGAGTGAAATGTATCAAGGCCATGCATGTTAGGGCTGTAGGTGAGTGAAGTTTATCACGGCCATGCATGTTAGGGCTATAGTTGAGTGAAGTTTATCACGGCCACGCATGTTAGGGCTGTAGGTGAGTGAAGTTTATCACGGCCATGCATGTTAGGGCTGTAGGTGAGTGAAGTTTATCACGGCCATGCATGTTAGGGCTGTAGGTGAGTGAAGTTTATCACGGACATGCATGTTAGGGCTATAGTTGAGTGAAGTTTATCACAGACATGCATGTTAGGGCTGTAGGTGAGTGAAGTTTATCACGGACATGCATGTTAGGGCTATAGTTGAGTGAAGTTTATCACAGACATGCATGTTAGGGCTATAGTTGAGTGAAGTTTATCACGGACAGACTAATTGTCATCAGATCTGTCTTTTCTTATCATTTCCAAATCTCTGTTGGTTTAATGTTACTATATAACTTTGTTAGATTGCCATAATCTGGCATAGTTTACTCAGCATACAAATCATCTGTGCACCCTGTAGAGATAAAGGCAGCTAAAACTTCCTTTGGACACCACATCTTCTTTCCAATTCCTCAATGATCCTAACTTTATTTTCGTGGAACATTTTGTATTGTGCCGTGTACAGTTTTCCTACGCTTTTATTAGCTCATCAAACCAGTAATAAACCAGTTCATAAATAATGAAAGCAAACATTTATAAAAAGGTTCAGCTTACTGGGACGGAAGTAAAGTGGTGGATGGAAAATGTTTCCAGTACGTCAGTAACTATCTTTCATGGGACGATGCGCTGGTAAGTTAAATTGTTTTAATAAAAAAAAGATTAAAACAAAAACAATTATAATAATTATCTTCTAAACAATCTGAAATTAGAATTTTCATTTTAAAAACATAGGTTACTAAAATGTTTTAAATTTACAATATATTTAAAAGCTTAAAATTATAAAGATTTTAAAATTTACTTAATTTTCTACTTTTTAATACAACACAACATGCGACTAATTTGTTATTTGATTTAAAACCCGATCAGTAACTTGCAATCACTAGAATACAAATCTGTCACTTAGTAGCCAAGCGACCGTGGAAGAAAAACCGCCTTCTTTATAAAGCTGATTAAGCAATCTTTAATACTTAATCGCCATTTTCGTTAATGAATTATGTAATATTTTAATTTCATTTTTATGCCTAATCCGAAGTCTTTCTGTTTTTAAAAATTATATATTATAGGTGGTTACCAAAAAAAAAAGAAAAATCTCTCTCTCTCTCTATATATATATATATATACTAGCCGTCCCGGCCAGGCCCCGCTCTGGCCTCTGCGAAAAACCTATCTGTAAAGGACCATGACATGTGTGTTTTGTAATCAGCATTTATCCGGCATTGCCCACCCTAACCACAACCAACCAAAACCAAAACAAATAAACAAAGGAAACATAACATAAACGCAAACACTAATACAAACGATAACACAAGCACAAACCCAAAACCAACCACAAACACAAACACAAATACAAACACAAACCCAAAGAAAAAAACACAAACGAAAACGAAAGAACAAAAACGAACCAAATCAAAACGCAAACCCAACCACTAACGCAAACCCAACCTAAACACAAAGAAAACACAAAAGCCAACGCTAACGCAAAGTGCTCACAGTCTAGCCCGGGGCGCCAAATCGTGTGTGGGGCGCCGGCTTAATAAACGACTATAGTACCCCAACATATTCATAGTCTTTGCACTCACTTAAACGAACGTAGGCGCCAAAACCGAACACGGGAATGCCCGGGGCCCCAAATAGCACCCGGTCTGGGCGCCTGAGGACTCCCGGATTCGATTCACGTAAACACTATAGTAACCTTTCTTATCCATACTCTATCGCACTTTTTAAAGCGAAATTATGCACCATAGCGCTCACAGGATAGCCCAGGGCGCCAAATTGAACCCTAGTGGGGCGCCGGCGGACGCGCCTGTTTCAATTTAATGAACAATTATAATACTCCAAGCTTATCCGTAAACGGAAAGAAATAAACATATAGGACATGTAGGACCTGGCTTATTAACTGTTATTGATTTTAAAAAATATATTAGTAAACAGTAAGTTCAGTGTATTGAATAAATAAAAGGCAGTACTAAAAATACCTACAGCATTGCACTTAATCAATCCCCGCTAATTATGTAATTATGTTTTTCCTAACACCAAAACTAAGTGATAAAATGTAAATTCTTTCTCCCCCGATTTAATTGGTTTTTTAAAGGGAAGTAACTGTGTTTTCCAAATCAAGGGACGTAATGAGTGCTAAAGGACAAAATGCAAATAGGCCTACATTTTAGACACAATTTTAGAAATTGTATAAACATTGATACACTTTTATTTTAATTTTATGTAATGTTCATAATTGAAAATTATTATTCTAAGGATATAAAATAAACTTTATATATATATATATATATATATATATATATATATATATATATATATATATATATATATATGTAACCCTCACTCAGTGGGGATGCTTTTACCCACTGAGGTGTTGTGGTTAAGACGGGCTGACCCTGAGATTAAGTACACACCGACACCGACAGTTGTTGTCCAGTACTCGTTTATTTACAGCATCGAGCCATGACGGCGATGCAACACAAAACGAACTAGCCAAGATAGACCAAAAGATCCAAACAATCCAAAAGACCAAAAGATCAAAAGATCAAAAGATCAAAATAGAAACAGAACTGTAGCCCTAAAACAAATGTAAAATAAAAAAGTTACATTCAGGACAACACCACGTGTAAGCTACAATATACACGGGTACAATAAATTATGTTTTCGGCCAGTACACAGTACTGCCAACAAGTACCAATAAGTAGTACTACAAAATAAATACTTAATTTAATACATCACCCTAACTAGTGTGCACATGCAGCACTAGCAGGAATACATAAGTAAGTATTTTAACAAACATAATTTAAATATCTACACTACCTTCATTAGGTCTACATCTTGGTCCACAGACAGCAGCCTTGCGTGTGCGACACGGCTAGGCACATGTCACATGACATGGAACACAGGTAATTTCGCTCACAAAAGCATAAAAAAACGTCAACAGTTCAGTTGCAGTCCCACAGGGGCCGCAACCCAATGAATAAAAACTTCATAGTTTTATCCCCCTTTGGCTGGTAACCATATGTGTTACACAGCCCCCCTCACAAATAAATGTACAATGGAATTCACATTTACATTTACAACTCATACATAATAGTACTTAAAAAAAAAGTTCAGTACACTAGTACACAGACATTAAGTCCTTTCAACTCAAATAGATTATTCCCGGCAAACCGGTAGAGGCTCCAGTGCTGGTACTGGTCACCACTTGATGCGCCAGGTTGAGTCGCTCGACGGGTCGTCGTTGACGGGTTGACCTCCGCAGCTCCACTGGTGGTTCTGGGTTGATCCAAGAGTCATCCTCGTCCGATGCCTCGTCCCTCGCATTCACCTCATCCAGGTGTGGGGCTGGCCTGACCATCACCTTGTCTTGTCCGTCCCGGGCGACCACCTCGGGCACGAAAGGCGTTGCCTCCGGCCGAAGTCTGGCTGGGACTACCACCTTGATTGTCAGTTCCTCACCTTCATCTGCCTCCCTAGTTGGGATGATCTCTCTCCGTCGCTCCCCCTCCGCCACAGTGGGTTCAGCACTCGACATTGTATAGTCGGGTCGCTGCCAACCACGGCGGCGTCCACCACGTCGTCGGCCTCTCCTCCGGCGACGTCTCCGACCTCTGCTTGTGTCATGTCTGTCTCCCAAGCGACGATCTTGCTCGCGCTGAGACTGACATTCATGGTGTGGCTGTCTACCCTCCTCACGCGCACCCTCCGGCTGCAACCCTCCTCCACGGCGGAACACCCGAAAGCCGTACCTCCAGCCGCTAGGCGAGGTAACCTGAGCTGTGGTTGCTCGACACTGTGCTGATCTCGGTGGCGTAAACTTGGACTGGGAGCTCGGCAGAACACGCATCAGCATCCGCTCCCCGACGCTGATAGACTGGCATTTCCCCTGCTGCTGACTCCGTTGCCTAGCTGCTTTCCTCGGACAGTCGCGGACGAAGTGCTTCCTGGACCCGCACCCGTAACAAGCTCCTCTGTAAGGCCGTTGTTTCCGGGCTAGGATAGCTGCTGCCACCTTCTCCGCCAGACGGTCAAGTTGTTCCTCCGTGAGTATCAGCGGCGTCGTCTCTTGGCGAACAACTGCCGTTACTGCGTCGACCTGGATAGTCCTGTTAGCTGCTGCCGTGGCTACGACTGGGGACTCAGTTGCCCCGTCCAGCCTTTTAACAGCTTTCAGGACGGTCTCCATCTTCGGGCTAGCTTCCCCTGCAACCCCGCCCGTGGGTAGAAAGTCGGTGAACTCGTCCTCATCGCTGTGTACTGGAGCACACACCTTCACCGTCACGGGCCGCTGCGCACTTGCCTGCATCGCCGCCATCTTAGCCGTCAGTTCGGCCAACTCCTGCGACAACTTCTCGAACGTCGGCTTGGTGCTTTCCATCCTACATCCCAAGGTCAAGCCCCACGTTGGGCGCCAAATGTAACCCTCACTCAGTGGGGATGCTTTTACCCACTGAGGTGTTGTGGTTTAAGACGGGCTGACCCTGAGATTAAGTATACACCGACACCGACAGTTGTTGTCCAGTACTCGTTTATTTACAGCATCGAGCCATGACGGCGATGCAACACAGTAGTACAAAACGAACTAGCCAAGATAGACCCAAAAGATCCAAACAATCCAAAAGACCAAAAGATCAAAAGATCAATATAGAAACAGAACTGTAGCCCTTCATTAGGTCTACATCTTGGTCCACAGACTGCAGCCTTGCGTGTGCGACACGGCTAGGCACATGTCACATGACATGGAACACAAGTAATTTCGCTCACAAAAGCATAAAAAAACGTCAACAGTTCAGTTGCAGTCCCACAGGGGCCGCAACCCAATGAATAAAAACTTCATAGTTTTATCCCCCTTTGGCTGGTAACCATATGTGTTACATATATATATATATATATATATATATATATATATATATATATATATATATATATATATATATATATATATATATGTATATATATATGTATATATATATGTATATATATATATATATATATATATATATATATATATATATATATATATATATATATATATATATATATATATATATATATATATATGATTGTATTTTATCAGTATAATAAATTCTCCAATCTAACAGACAGAATGTCAAACCAATGGAGGGACTCTAGCAACCATCACGTCGCAAACACAGCTGGCAACAATAAGAAATTCGTTTCCTAACATGGGTACGTTGAAGTATTTATTTAATTCCAGCGTGAACATTACTTTTATTTTGCATCATATTTACGGCGCTACCCGGGTTAAATAAGGACATCTGAGAAAATAATAGAACCCTGAACATAACTTGAAACTAATCCGAACCACCACCTTTTTTTTTATCTTTTGCCAATTTAGTTAATTCAAACTTTAATTTGCAAAACAAACACGGCACCTTATTGCACATAACCCGTAGCGCAAAACGATAAGACAAAAATCCTACGATCACCGTTTTCTCCAATAACAACGAGATTACACTAAACGTCACATTCCTGCGTACCGAGTCATAAAATCAAACTCACCAATTTTTTATGCAAAACCCTTCACAACACACATTCTTGCAATACTATAACATTACCCCCCCCCCCCCCCCACCACAATCATTGAAATGTAATAGCATTAACTAAACATTTGCTTACTATACCCGTCTTTATTAATAATGCACAAAAACGGATTCTTTTTTGTGCTCTTGTATAAGGCTAATTGACTTACGAAACGTGTTCCCTTTAATAATGACGTACTTTTAGACGCGTGATCTCGTTTTCTGTTATAAACGCCTAATCGCCCCACCCTCCCAGAACGCCGCAGGGCTCTTCTGATTCGATTCAATGAAAGATTATAAGAACCCATTGTATTCATAGTGTACCACAATCTTAAACATATCACCTATACAGAATTAAATTCAAGCTAAACCATTATAAACACTACATCATTATTCTTTTACAAAATCACACGATACTCCCTTGCAATTTAAATTTTAATGTATTTATTGTAGGAGACTTTTGGATCGGTGCGAATGATAAAGCAAATGAAGGAACGTGGGTTTGGGTTGAAGATGGAAGTTCGGCTGATGTGATAACCGCTTGGTGGGATGATTATAGTCCAGTCATAGATGATGGCAATCCTTATGACTGCGTCCGCCTCGTTTCGTCAACAGAGACATCAGACTTATTTTGCGATGCTTCTGAAAGTCCTTACTTGTGCATGCAACCCAGTAAGTTGAATTGCTTGTTTGTATTAATATTATTGAGAAATTGTATCCTATTTGATTTTTAACTTCATATAAACCTATTTGAAAGGAGGCAGTACTTTATTTTTAAAATATGTAGTAATTATCAAATGCCTTTGTTATTACGCCAGTCATTAATTAGTCTTAAGTTAGTTAAACGTGTCAGTAAAAAATATAATTGGAATGCATATTCAACCAGACAATCTTCATACCCTAATAACACGAACTACTAATAGTTTTATAAAATGCTAAATTACATGTACAACTAGATGGTAGGTTTTTGTTTATATCTATTAATATCTTTGAAAGACATGTCATACATAGCTAAAATAGGTAAGTTCAGTTAAAATATATGAACTAAAATTATTTTCAGATTCTTCTACGACGTATTGTTTTCCTCCTACAACTGAAGCTGTCACAATCGGAGGTACTGGTTATTTTAGAAAATATTACTAAACTATGCATACTGCCTAGCTTCGTTTAGGTTTTCAAAAACTTTAAAGAAATTGAATGATTAATTAATTGGAGATTGGTTGTTATTTGTAGTGCTCGGGGCCTAATTTTAAGCAGGCTGAGTAATTTAATGTCATGGAAACCTTGGTTGAATATTCGCAATTTTATTACTCGCAATGTAGTTATAACTGCACAGGCTTCCTTACTAGTATCAATAGAACGCACCCCCTTGATATTTTGTGAGGTGGTAGAAGAACGCCCAGAGGTATCAGAAAAAACTCGCCATATCCGAAAAAATTAAGAAATTGGTTAAAACTGACCAGACGTATTTCCCTATATAATGTTTGTATTTGATGGGAAAAACAGAGGGTAATTTCAACAAAGAATTTTTTTCATGCACCTCTATAGATGACTACGCCGTATATATATATATATATATATATATATATATATATATATATATATATATATATATATATATATATATATATATATATATATATATATATATATATATACATAAATTGACGAACGATCCCCCTAATATTATGAGAGACCTACCCTGGATGGTAATAAAAAAAATTATTCCCGACTGAACAACTACTTAGAGTCATTAGATTTGTCCAGATGCCATATTTTCTAGTATAAACAATTGTTTGTGAAAAAATTAACAAAGACTACGTCATTTGGTCTATGTACAGGGGAGGTAACTTTTTAAAATAATCATTTAAAATTTTTTTATACTATTTAAAAAAAAAATCTTAAATTAGTGCTTTCGTTTAAATACATATTTCGTTATAAACTGAGATATTTATTGTATTGAAATTGTGAAAATTAATTGCAAAAGTGAATGTAATATGATATTTGATTTATAATATTAAGGAAGCCTTTGCAGCTCTACTAAACTTGCGAGTAATAAGTTTGCGAATACTCCAGCAAAGTTTGCATTACATGAACTACTCAGACTGTTTAAACTTAGGCCATAAGCACTTCATATAACAGCCAATCGTAAATCAATAAATCATTAAAATTCTCTACAGTACTTTGAAAACCTAAGCGAAGCTAGGCAGTATGCCTAGTACTTTTTAAATTAATATGTGTTTTATGAGAAATCTGAAACAGCGTAAAGTGCTATTTGCGGTCAACGGAAACTACTCAAAATTGAAAAGAAGGTACATTAGATCGTTTTACTTATATGTGAAATTTTGTTCATCTATCTGAAACAATACTCCAGTTATAGGCTTTGAAAAACGAAAAGTAGAATAAGTTCCCCTTCCGGCTACCGAAAATCGCTAAAATATAATACTTGTATATGAAATTTCATCAACTCAACTGTAACGGTACTCAAGTTATCGTGTTCACAGACACACAGACACACACACACACATACACACAGACATACGGGCAGAATTGCAAAGCCTGGTTGATAACGTATAGAACCCCGAAATATTTTAATATTTTTTTTGCCCGATTAAAAAAAGTTCATGAAGTACTGAGGTGTCAAACGATGAAAACTGTCAAAATCTCATTTGATTTTCGTGCACGATTACAATACGTTCCTTTATTCTCGGCATACGAGAAAGTAATTACCACAATAAATATTCTGACAGGAGAAAAAAACAGGATAAACAGATTTTTTTCGATCAGTAGGCCTATATTTTATAGATAATCGCATAAGGGTTATTATTGTCAGTTTCGCTTGGTAATAGTCGATATAATGATTAGGTTTCTAAACCTAGATTTGTTAATTTTTTTGGCCGATGTTTATATAAATACTAATTGTAATTAATTGAGAACAACTTCACTTCAGTTACATCTCTACCATATATTTGAAAACATATCAGAAATGATACAATAATTACTCTTTATATTTAATTTACAACTAGAATACCCGTCATCCGTTGGATAACTGTGGGTTTCGGGGGTCATCCATCAAAAAACATCACGTCTGTCACTCAGAGGCATAGCGACCCTTCCTGGCGCCCGGGGACAAACTTTTCGATTTTAACCCCCCCTCCCAAGATTTCAATTTTCAACCCCCCCCCCCCCCCTCAAACTTTTGATGTGCACCCCCCCCCCCCCCACTCAAACTTTCGATTTGAACCCCCCTCAACCTTTCAATTTATTTTTCCAAACCATTTTGGCGCCCCAACATATGTCCCCCCGCCCCCCCCCCCTCCACCTCCCTCCACCTCCCCTTCCCCCCCCCCCCCCGCCCCCCCCCCCCTCCTCGCTACGCTACTGCAGTGTCACTTATCGTCAAAAAAAAAACAGACCCCACTTTCAAAAAATTGTTTTTTATCTTTTAAAAACACCGAAAACACCGATTTCGGACTATCCCTTCATATACTGACTTCATAGGTGACCTACTCAACTCTACTTCACCTGCCCAGTGTCCCACCAAGTCTCAGACAACATGTTTTTATCGTTTAAAAAACGATTCCAGCCGAGCATGTCTCTGACCACACTATCCTTTCATATGCTTAGGACAAAGAAACAGACAAACTCTACTTCACCAGCCCTGTATCCTGCCAAGTTCAGATGGGCAACTTTATTATTCACATCTAAAAAAAAAATTGAAAAAAAAATCATTGACGAATTGGTCTAGAACCTGTGCCACCCACATGAGAGCCGACCTCACTACCAAGTTAGCTATTTACTCTTGACATTATAAGTGAAGTTTTATACTATACTTTGAGTCTCCTTACGCGCATAGATCTAGATCTAACTCTAGTTCTAGTAGTAGTAACTTTCAAATTAAATTTTATCTTAAATTAGCCAAACAAAGATTTATATAAAATAAAGAAGGTCTGAAATTATCTAGATCTAGATAGAATTATCTAGATCTAGTCTAGATTCTACGACTCTTTTGCTTAAGTCTTCTTATGTTTAGTTTTTCTTGCTAGACCTAGAATCTAGATCTAATCATTAGCTACGCTTATAGGCCCGGAGCGAGCATTTCAAAATTACCATATTCCAAACAAAGATTTATATAAAATAATAAAGGTCTAAAATAGTTTAGTATATAGAAAATCATTATTATCTAAATCTAGATAGAAAATTATCTATATTTTAGATCTACGACTGAGCTATATCTAGAGTTTACGTCTATAATTTTGCACACTTAGCGGTATAGAAGCCGCGTATGAATCTTAAGTTATGCAAATAGGCCCCGCATCCAGCATTTCCTAATTAGCATATTTCATAGCTATACAAAAAAAGATTTATATAAAATAATAAAGGTCTAAAATAGTTTAGTATATAGAAACTCATTATTATCTAAATCTAGATAGAATTATCTATATTCTAGATCTACGACTGGTTTGCTAAAGTTTCGTTTTTTTTATTGTATTTATAACTAATAAATCTTGGATTTGACCTAGATTTTTAGATTCTAGATTCTAGATCTAGATCTATAAATAACTTTCCTTCGACAGCTGATCTTTAGACCTAGAGAAATTTATTGTAAAACTAAATGAAAAAGACAGTTGAAAATTGATATAAGTGTTGGAACGTAATAAATACAGCAAACGGACGTATTGTTAAAGTTATGACCGACAAAAAATTAGATTTAGAACGCGTTAAACTTGTGAATGGGAACACAATTTTCTTCGATAGACGCCGCCATTTTATTGTACTAAAGAGTAAACAAAAACCTGTGACGTCACGGTCCCGCCGAGTCTAGTGGCTTTTCAAATATTTTTTAAAAAAATGGGTTACTGTACGTATGAATAAATCAATAAATTAATTAACGTCTTTAAATAAATTTGTGATTAACAGTCTGTCTGCATTAAAAAATTATTCTCTACCTACATACTATTTTACAGCTCTCCAGATAGAGTCGAACATATCACAATTTTCAATCAGGCAAACAAACAAATAAATATTCAAACATGTAAACAAACTTGACTTTTAGTAGTATATAGATGCGGGCACGTTATTTTTTTTTTTCAAATTCATCGTATTCATGTGATGCTTATGAACATTTTACAAATCTTTAGACATGTTTTTTGGAGGGCATGGCTAGATAACTAGAGCTTGAGAGAGCTAACTCACAAATATCTACCTTGCATCCCATGCTTCGGTCTGTCTGGGCTTGTTGCTTTATTATCTTCTATTATAAGTTCTTGGAAGCAAATGGGCTCTAATTTATCTGCAACATATGTCTTGGTCAAGAACATCAATAGATGGTGAACGTTGAGTTTAATTTGAGGACTAAGCTATATCTCAGTCTAGTAGAATGTATCAATTGTCTCGACTCTAAAAGAATATTTTGATTTCAGAAACCACAACTGCCGCTGCTAGTACGGTGACGACTGAAACAACTAAAACTACAAGTAAAATTATCAAATCTACCTTAGTGATATTTTTTATTTTTATCTGTAAAATCTGATGATTGAATTGATGCACATTTTTTTTTTATAACTGTGTATTTAATTTCAGAGCGGAAATGTCACAGAGGCTAAAGGCACCACAATTTTTCAAACGTAAGTTTATGTCGACACACGATCATTTTTAAAAATTTTAAAACAATTTAAAATATTTTACATCGGGAGACAATAACGGATGTTCCTTAAACGACGTCACACACCAAAGGAGAAGGGGACGGGGTTGAAAGTTCGGACTTGGGTAACCATGTGGGTGGAATGGGGTGGATAAAAATCAGAAACACTACGTCATACTTATGTTAACCTACATGAAAAACAATTAAAATCGCCTTAAAAATATTATTATTAGATGGGCTATTATGAGGTGTGACTTTATTTGTTTTTTTGGAGAGGAATATTTTTTTATCACGATGGAGAAGCGGTGGGCGTAAAAAATAAGTAAAATCAAAATTTTAGCATGCGCTACATTCACATTTATTGACAAAATTAATACATTTTGGATAATTGCTTTTCGTATTTTTTTGTATGTTTTTTACAGAAAAATTGGCTAGAATGGCTGGCCTTAATATTTGGACTCCAGCACTTATTTAGATTTTCTACAAACTGCAAATTGCATTTATTTTATTTGGACAAAAGAAATCAATTCGACATTTAAATTCTTTAAAACATTAATAAGTAAAACAAATCCTTTTAAGTAATTTTGTGAACAATTATATTTCAATAAAAAAATTCTAAGAGCACTGTTAACCAGACTTATTTTATGTGTTTAAATGTAATTGTTTACATGTAGCTATCCAATACAGCCGCCAATATAAAGAACTCATTAAAAAAAAGCGTAAATTGACATTAAGATTCTCCAAGCAAACATGTCGTACGACTAGTAGATAGACTATGGACAGGTACCTTGCAAGCAACACTATCCTTAGCTAGTATCTCACTCCCTTATAGTAGCCTCACCTGAAAGTCAGGTTTCTTTTTGGTGTTTGGGAATGAGAAAACTGTATCCATTTGATTTTTCAGATCAACGATTAACATTTTAGTAGTTTTCTTAAGTAAAAATCTTTGTTTTGGTGTGGCTAAATCATTCAGTAAAATTACGCAACTTATTTTTTCAACCTTCAGAAATGTGGCAGTTCTTCTCGATTACTCATCGTACGAACTCAGTATAGCGGTATGTCTGTGAGACTTTGTCATTCTATATGTTGGTTTAAGTAACGTTTGGATCTCTCACGCGTTGTAGGGTACATAACATTATCATGAACATGTTAACCGACTCAAGTTAGATTTGTAGAGTATGTATCGTTATAAAAAACAGGTTGACCTACTCAAGTTAGGTTTGTTAAGTACACATGGTTGTCCAGAACTAACAGGTTGACCTACTCAAGATAACCTACCTGGCCGGTGCAAACTCTAGGATATGAAGCTGTTGTCTTTAAATAGTAAACTCTAAGGAAAAAAAATTAGAGAAAAATTTAAAACGAGAAAACCACAGTGTTCAAAAAATTGTTTGACACGTAAAATTTAGAATCTGTTGAGTATAATATGTATTAAGTATAAAAGTATATATCCTGATTAAATTGTAGAAGTTAATTTTATAAGTCAATATGATATAACTTATTAGTTATACTATTCAGGGAACCTTTGTAGTTCTAATTACGTTTCAAGTAATAAATTGCAAGCATTCCAGCTATTCTCTAGTATTATTGTTACTATTAAGCTCTCCATATCATCCAATCACTAATTAATTAATTTAGCATTTAAACTAGTAAATGTTTTTTGAAAACCTAAGCGAAGCTAGGCAGTGTGCCTACTTTTATATACAGCGAATAAATACTGTACATTCTTAGTGTTATATTCTAAAAACAGATTGAAAAAAAAACAATTATTTTGAAATTTAATTTGCAATCGTCAAGAATGATTATGATGATGAATTTGATATAATCCCTACTAATTATATTTTATTGCATGTCGGTTTTTTATGGCATTGAATTTGGATAGGATTCTGTGTTGAAAATTAACGTACCAGATACATGTTGCTCGATAGTTTAGCGTATCATACATTGCAATTCGTGAATTGTTCTTTCTCTTAGGTCAGTAAATGTGCAAATTGTGTTTTAGTTTTAGTTTGTTTTTTGTGTGGTCGGTTAATTAAAAAAAAACTGCAAAATAAAATGTATTTAGATAAAATGTATTTTATCTTCTCAGTAAGTAACACAAAACAAAAAACTAAAACAGTGTCGACATTTTTAAAATTATTAATGCGTGTCCAAAACTTCGGTTATATTTACCAGGCGAGACAACTCTTGCACTACAGTTTCATAATATTATTAGAATACTCTCCCTTGTTTTTTTCACTGTTAAATGCACATTTTATCGAAAAAAAAATATGTCCAAAGCAAAAAGGCTACTTAGGTTAAAAGTAAAATCATTTACATTTTTTCGTGCAAGAGGTTTATTCAGAAATGACTTCACACAACAAAATGGAGGGGTGTGGTGGGTTTGGGGTGTAAGTGTTTCAATTGTTTGTTTTCAGAGGAAAAAAAAGAAGTTAACATATTGAAATCTCTCACTTTTGCAATAAAAAGTTTAAAGACTAATTTTAGCTTTAATTTTGCATTTTAATTCAATTTGTATACCAAAAGAGATATCGAGTTAGCCTACCTAACCACATTAAATTGTTATGAGAAAGACTTTACTTTTCCAAAAATGTATTCAAAACTTTAATTTGTGTTGAGTATGGGAAGATATGAAAGTGTAAGGGTGACATTTGTCTAGATACACGGATGGTGAATTTTTGTGATTGTTGAATGAGTGGGAGATCAAACTTCTCAAAAATGCGTTAATTCATTTTAGTAGTAGAGGCGACGATGATGTCTGAAGTGGTAGATGCCGTGGCCATCTATTCGACAAACAGATAAAGTGTCTTCATGTTTTGTAGAAGCTATGATTTGTCTCTTTAATTTTTTCTCTGTCTAAATATATTTTAGTATCTCTGTGTATATCGGTCTGTTATCTTTTTCTATTCCAATGTTTCATCATTCTCCCCTACTCTCCATCTGCATAAACGTTTGTCTGTTATACTGTCTGTCCGTCTGTTGTAAATGTGTGAAGGGGATGAATAAGGGTGAAGCTTGTTTATACTTTGTACCCTGTCCCGTTGTTCGTCCTTGTTCAACCATCGTTCTGTGAGTTGTGACAGTTTTGTATACGTGTATATAAGGTGTGTGAGAACGTGTATGATTGCCTCGGTCTAGTCAAGTACTTCCACAAGGTTAGTGTAGGTTAGTTATGTACTGTTAGATAGCCATTGTATCTTAGTTAAGGGGGGACTGGTAGTCAACTTGCATCAAAATTGATGATTTTTTAGTAAAAAATGTTTTTTTTTAAATATTTTTTTTTTATACATTAACCACTTTTTAACATATTCCCTTATTTGCTTAGTTCAGAATGCATGCAATTATAGCATAAAATGACTTAGAACAAAGTGTGTCTAAGACATAAACGTCGATAGTTGCAAAATCGGCCATAGTTACGGCCATGCTGCATTATTTCTTAGTAATGTTAGGTATCGTTTCAAAGCTATTCCAATCGTCCTTCCGACTGACCTACTTGTTTACTTGATTAGATCCTAGGTGGAACACTATGCAATTATGAAAGGTATAACTATGTGAATGGGGTGGCGTGGCCTTAGTGGTAGAGCGCTAGACGGCTGATCCAAAAGTCACGAGCTCGAATCCAGGTCCAAGTCAGTGTAGAACATTTGAACTCTACTTCATCTGCCCAAACGATCGCCAAGTCTTAAGAGGATTCCTTCCGTAATTTTACTACAAACTGGAGAATGATTTTTTTTTTCAAATTGTGATCTTATATGAGAAACACTGAACAAATATAGTTACTTAGCTAGAGGTATAACTAGTTTCGCGGTGTGTTGACTCTCTTTTCATAGCTTACGGTCTATAGAGCAAGAGAAGTAGAGTTCACTTGTTACTGTGACCTCCGCATATAAAGAGATAGTGTGGTCAGCACTATGCTCAGCCGCCTTTACTTTCCCTAACGTGAGTTAGGTACCCATCACAGTTGGGTGGACTCAGGGACGGTCTACTGACTTGAACCCGGATTTCGAAATCGAGAGTTACGGTTTAGCAGTCTAGCTCTCTACCGCTAGACCACTCCGTCCCCTGTGTTAACCCTAACTTGTGTTAAAATAGCTGTAACGAAGTCGGCTTGATGGATGAAAATGGGCTCATGATAGAGATTACAAACAGGCCACACTGTTTACATACTCAGAAGGTGACACGCTATTAGAAATATCACCATTTGGTGAAAACAAGAACACACATTGTCAAACACACACACACTTACTTACACACTGAAACAAAGAAATTCACTAGATAAAACAGCGACACCTAAGCAAACACTAACACGAACACATACACAGGAGTAATGGATCTTTTGCAAGCGACAGCTGTCGACAATCGAATGTATTTGAGATACGACTCAAACTCAGCATCTATCATCAAGAGATTATAAAATTGTTTATCCTTTTCAAAGGACGCAATGATTAGCTCCCACAGTACCCTCACAGAGACATTAGAACAAACAAAACACAAACGCAGCACATCCTTAGTCAGTGACATAGACATATAAGTGGACATAGACTAATAAATGGGCAGATGTTAGGAGAGGGCTATAGATATAAACATTGATCAAGTTAGAGATATAGTGACACAGTCGAGTCATACAAGTAGCCCTCGTGTCAGTGATACAGTCAAATACTTAAACACATGAACTTATAGACCTACATATACATACACATAGACAAAAACATATTGACTAAATAAGCTTATCTCTATAATTATCAAGGTTACATCGATCTGTAGATCGATAAAGATTTTTGGACAAAAAAAAACAGTACGAATATGATTTATCAATGGCTTTTACAACTTTTTAAAGACTTTTTTTTCTTAGCAATCAAATTGTGAATCACCAACCGTAACCATTAGCCTCTTGTATTATTTCATAGGGTCAAGGTCGTCAATGGTGTACGGTAAACTTGGCCGAGATAGCAAAGTACGACCCATGTGTGATTTTCTTTCATATTTATTAGGCCAATTTTTAAAAAAATGGATTTGCAATTATTTTTTTAAAATCACTTAGTTTACTTGAAGACATATTGAAAATGCTAGGGCTAGGGCTAGGGCTAGGGCTAGGGCTAGGGCTAGGGCTAGGGCTAGGGCTAGGGCTAGGGCTAGGGCTAGGGCTAGGGCTAGGGCTAGGGCTAGGGCTAGGGCTAGGGCTAGGGCTAGGGCTAGGGCTAGGGCTAGGGCTAGGGCTAGGGCTAGGGCTAGGGCTAGGGCTAGGGCTAGGGCTAGGGCTAGGGCTAGGGCTAGGGCTAGGGCTAGGGCTAGGGCTAGGGCTAGGGCTAGGGCTAGGGCTAGGGCTAGGGCTAGGGCTAGGGCTAGGGCTAGGGCTAGGGCTAGGGCTAGGGCTAGGGCTAGGGCTAGGGCTAGGGCTAGGGCTAGGGCTAGGGCTAGGGCTATACAAGCTAATACTGAAATAATTTTACGACGCTGTGATTATCCTTTTTTTCTCTATAAAAGTCTTAAATCAATTACAATAACGTCACTTTTACGATCTTGTTTTGATACAACGAAACCCAATCAATGAACTGTACTATGTAGTCTTGTTTCTATTACTATAGGGTACACAGCGTGTAACATAACCATACTTGAACAACAAGTTCCCTACCTACTGGACCGCGGTCTCAGTGAGACAGAAGTACACACAAACTAACACAGACGCAAGTAGCCTACGAGAAATTATATAGGCGGCAACTAATAGCACGGATACAAAGACAAACACGACGTATAAACAGACACACTGTAACGGAACAATTAGACTGACAACGATAGATGGATCTTCTAAATCCTACACCATTTGAAAAGTTTGTCAATAACTTTTGGAGATCATATACTTCTTTTTCTTTATTCTGGGGGCATTAACATATCAAAATGATTATAACAGTTATCTATTCACTCAGTTTTAAAACGTGAACTTATAAGACAACATGAAAACATCATCCTATTCACTCAAACAGTTTCTAAAACACTATTCCAAAATATCATTTTTAAGGCATAGAAAAGGAAATAAATAGCATACGTAAACACCTAAAATAACATGGATACATCATCCTATTCTTGCAAACAATATTAAAACTAAAATACTTTTCCGAAATATCATTTATAAGACATAGAAATAGACGTAAAACAGATGCAAACAGCATACGTAGACATATAAGACGTCATAGACACGTCATCATTGGATATGGACACACACATATAGACATTCTACAAAAACACAAGGATATAGATGTAGATAGATATAAAGAAATAGACACACATATAAACAAAGATATAGACAAAAATAGACACAAAGATATTGACATATTAAAAAGCAAAGGTATAGACACATGGACAGAGGGATTTAGACATACATAACCAAACTAATAGACTCTTTTAATTATATTTATATTGTAGCTACCTTAGCAGTATTCGAATAAACAATAACAACATTGTTATCTTCTTTATACAAATCATAATTTACCTAACATTTTTTCTCTAAACTAGCCAACACACATGTGGTGTATTGTTATTGTTGAATTATGTTTACAATTTTAAAGATATTTTGTTTATTTCTTTAAAATAGCGCAAGTAAATTTCCCTTTTTTGGAATCATTTCAATACAAATGTTCAAATTTGGTTTTAAAAAATAGCCTAGCAAATAATCATCTAGGACATACAGTTATCATTTTTTTTATAAAAGTCGATGCTTATAACATACTTATCCTATAAGGAGAAGACGATTCAGAACGGCCGAGAACAATCGATCATGTTAACGTCATATAACCATAAACCGAAATAAACGAGGCTAATCGTTATGGTTGTTGATCTCTACATTGCCGGTTTAGTAAAAAATATTTTTCAAACGTTTTTAAAGTCATTGATTAAAAAAAAAAGGAATTAATCTTTTTGTTTTTGTGTCGACTTAAAACTCATCACTACTTTGAGAACATTTGTAGTATAGAGAATGGTTTAGATGAATCTGACGATTTTATCAACAGAATTCCTTGTGTATGTTGTCTACAATTTACCCTCTGCATGATATTTCTAACGTAGTGCATACGTTAGGTTTATGTATCTGGTGTGACTGATTCTTTCGATGTATTTTTTTTGTACTTAAATGGTGGACTGGACGCTAGAAGACCAGGACAAAGCCCGATGGGCCGCATGAAAACAATAATTTGGGTCAAAGAGAACGTTTTATATGATTTTACCACAGGTGGTTTGATCGCAGGTGTTTTGACCACAGTTGTTTGACCACAGTTGTTTGACCACAGGTGCTTTGAACACAGGTGCTTTGACCACAGGTGCTCTGACCACAGGTGCTTTGACCATAGAAGATTTCACCATAGCGGATTTGATTTTTAAAATTTAATTTATTGGGCACCTGGGATACAACCAAATATATAGACTTTTATTGTCGGTGAAGTGTAACATGTCTAGATCGCTTGATTAGAGGGGGGCCAAAATTGAGTTTCAAGATTGGCCACAGACATACAAATATACAAACTAACAAACAGATGTTGCGAGTAGTTAAGTTCATAGATTTGTCTTGCACAAAGTATATCTATTGATTGCGGCGTAGAAACATATATATATATATATATATATATATATATATATATATATATATATATATATATATATATATATATATATATATATCTTAGTCATCTGACACGTATACACATTTTACCAACGTTTTCAAAAGTTTGTGAAAATTGTCGCAGAAAACGGAGTGTTCCTTAGATTCTCCAACCTCCCTTAGCTTACGCCTCTGCACTTATATAGACCATACTGTCAATACTAGCTCACATTCAGCGTGTAGCCACGTGTTATATTTAATAAGCTTGTAAAATGGCTAGGTACATCTGTATCATCTGGGGGCGTGGCTTACTACTTGTCACTCAAACCACGTGATCATCATTAAGCTAACTGTTAAACATGGGCGTGGATTTGTTTACAGTGTTAGGGACACGTGCTGTTTAGTAACATCGTACATTACTGTAGCACTGATTTAAAAGGAGTTTACATTTTTTTTAAGTCTTACCGTTTTAAGATTTGGTGAAACATTTGCAAGTTATTGACGTCGTTATTTCCCCACGTGATTTGATTTGGCCAATCAGTTGACGTAGGCCTACTGTATATAATGAGTGTAAGACGCCGCTATTTGTTGTAGATGAGCTTGATGTCTAATGAACTGCTATCTAAAATCGCCGAAGATGTCGAATGGAAAATTTCAACTAGTCGTGGTGTCGGTGTTGGTGCTTTTCTTCATCAATTCTCCCAAGGCTGAAGGTGAGTGAAGTTTATCACGTGACACATGTGAGAACAAGTGGAATGTTTGTCTGAGGTGGTTGTTGTGGCTACCTGATGAGCTGTAATAGGTTTGTAATTCTGGTCTCGAATTATTTGATAATCCGATATTATTATCTAATAATAAAGTATTGAATCTTACATAGGTTTATGTTTAATGCAAGCTTGCAATATTGCTAAATAAAAAATCTACTTTAAATTTCTGACTGATTTCGTTTCCGTATTTATGACATTTTTTACTGTAAAAAATGCTTTATTATTTTATATAATGTTTGCTTATCAATTGTAAAGTGACGTCTGCCAAATTTGCTAAGTTTTAGGTTTTGATTATTAAATTAAAGACTTGAAATTTACTATCAGATCTATTATGTCTTATTATTTCCAATTCTCTTTTTTCTTTATCTATGTACTAGCATCTGACGAAATATATAAGAAAGGTTTCACCAATGCGTTACCGATCGTTTATTCTTAGACGTGTGACTTTGTTTTATAAAACTGAGTTATTCGTATGGAAACAATGTCTGCATTTGGATCATATTTTTGGGGGCAAATGATTATCTACACTCTCGCATGAAAACCTTGATTATACGTTAATTAATCACCCTAATAGGTGACCGCCTATGCAATAGGGAAGAAGATGGGCGCTCTCGGGAGCCCCGATTACACTACACCACAGGCGCAGCTTAAGGCACCTGGTTCCTTAAAACTAACGTAGGCGTCGATGGACGTGCCTCATATAGTTTAGTGAACGACTGCAATGCCCCGTTGTATCAACAGTCTATCGCACTGTTTAAAACGAACGTAGGCGCCATAAAGCTCACGGGATAACCCGGGTGCCAAATTGCAATATTCCGGGGTAACGCCAGTGTGAAATTGGAAATTGTTTATTCTCAATAATTTACCAAAGTTTCATGGCGATCTAATTGTAGCAATGCATAAACGAAAAATAAAAATCTGACGAAATATATCATGAGGGTTTCATGAATGCTTTACCAATCCAATATTCTTAGACGCGTGACTTTGTTTTCTACAACTGAGTTATTTAAATGTAAACAATGCCTGCGCTTGGATCATATTTATCGGGACACGGGTTTACTTTCACAACCGCCCATCTTGTAATGAGTATAAGTTTATCACTCAGCCCCTAAGTGTCGGACACTTCGAGGGGGCTCTCATGAGCACCTGATTACACTACCGCAGGGGCTCGGTTTAACAATCGAATGCCGTGTGCCGCATTGTTTATATTGTAGGGTGGTCCTTAAAACTAACGTAGGCGCCATAGTGCTCACAGGATAGCCGAATCGCACCATGCTGAGTTGCTGACAGCCGCGCCTGATTCGATATAGTCAACGATCATTGTTGCTTATCGTACCTTTAGTGTATAGCCTTTTTTAAATCTTACGAAGGCGCCATAGTGCTCACGGACAGCCCGCGGCGCTTCGGGTCACGCAATTTTCGGGGTGCTGGCGGCTGCGCCTGTTGAACGTTTACGTTAAATATAGTAGTACCCCTACCCGATATGATGGACGCCAGATTAACGGATGCCATTTGCTAAGATCGCAGCTCTGGAATTTCGGACAAATATATTTGTCAGTATTTATTTGTCTTTTACGCATTACTACATCTTTCACCGATTGCCATGAAACTTTGGGAAGCTGTTGATAATATTCCCGGGGAGGTTGCTGCAAAAATTATATTTCAATTTAGCATGGGCGGCGCTCAGGAAGGGATAATTTGGCACCTCGGGTTATCCCGTGCCTACGTTCGTTTTAAACAGTGCGATATATTATGGATACAATGAGGTGTTATGGTATATTCCTAAACTGAATTAGGCGTGTTCGCCAACACCCCGATGGGGTTTGATTTGGCGCTAAGGTCTATCCCTATGGCGCATACGTTCATTTTAAAGAGTTTGATAGAATATGGATATGAAGTTATATTATAGTCGTTCACTGAATTGAATCAGGCGCATCCACCCGCGCTTCGGTATGGTGAGATTTACCGCATCTCGGCCTTTCTTGTATCCCGCGGCAGCTCGCGTAAACGGGTACGCTAGATAATAATAAATAAAGTTGTTTTCACTGCTATAATCTGGCATAGATTACTTACCATACAAATCGCCTTTGATCCCGTAGAGCTAAAAGCAATCAGAAGTATACGAAATATATCCCTTTCTAAGGGAACACCAGAAATCATGCAAGATTCTCCTTTCAACAAAATCTCTTCTTTCCGATTTCTCAATAATTCTAACTTTAATTTCGGGGATCATTTTCTATAATGTCCCTGTAGAGTTTTCCTGCGGCTTGTACCTGTTCATCAAACCAAAATAAACCAGTTTATAAATCATAAAAACAAAAATTTCTCAAATTTATTGTATTCAACATCAACGGGATAGGTTCAGCATACTGGGACGGAAGTAAAGTGGTAGATGGAAAATGTATTCAGTACGTAGAAAGCCTTGTTACATGGGCCTATGCTCTGGTAAGTTAAATTTGTTTAAATAAAACAAATATTTAAAAAAAGACTATTTTCACAATTAGCTCGTGAAGAATCTGACATTTAAAAATAAGTAATCAAACAAAAATGTCTTTAAAAAGCATTGGTCGATAAAATATTTGAGAAATTTCATGCGCGGCCACTGCTTACACTAAAAGATTGTTTTTATTAATTTTAAATTTCTAGTGCGTTATTAGCTTAAAAATTATAATTCGTGTGTGCAACCAGTAGGTATATGTACGTGGGAAAAGAATTATTATCTTTAAAAGAAATAAAATTAATTTTAATAAACCGAACAATATAAATGCTTATATGGAATTAAATAAAAATCACTTTTTAACTTTCGAGGGTAACCTGAATAAGGTATAGAAGATAGTAATGTTAAGAAAAAAAATGAAAGCAGCTGTCTATTTTGATAAAGTTTACCGTGTCATGGGATGTTATTTTAATTCACTTTTGTGGTAATTATGTGTAATGAAAATTTTACTTTAATATAAAACACGTTTTTGTAGTAACCACTTATATCGGATAAATAAATATATGCGTATGTGTTTGGATGTTTTTAAGTGTGCTAAAATGTGCGTTTTTATGTATCAATACAATACATTCTTTTATCTGACAGACAGAATGTCAAAACAATGGAGGCACTCTTGCAACGATCACTTCATACTCAATGGTGTCAAAAATAAGAGCATCCTTTGTTACCGTTCGTAAGTTCATGCATTTATTTAATACTAACCGTCCCGGTCAGGCACTGCACTGGCTTATGTGAAAAATGTATCATTCAACGACCGTGACCGTATGTTTTCTAAAAGTGAGTTATTTAAATGTAAAAAATGCCTGCGTTGAGACCATAAATATCGGGACACGGGTTTACCTACACTACCGCATAAAAACCTTGAGTGTACGTTAATCACTCACCGAAATAATGAGGTAGAACACACTTCGGTGACCGCCCGTGTGTCAAGGACGTCGAGGGGCGCCCTCGGTAGTCACCCGACTACACTACCGCAGAGCCCCCGGCTCATAAAACCTAACATAGGCGCCATAGTGCTCACAGATAACCCAGAGCGCCACATAGCATCCTGAAACAATGATTCAGTTTGCGTCATTTGCTAAAGGTACACAAATCGAATGCAACAAATGCCCGAATGCCACTCAGAAAGTCTACCGACCCCACCCCCCCCTCGAACGTAATGGAATTTATATAGAAAATGTATACATTTAACAGTGACCGCCCCCCCCCCCGGAGAAAAAAGTCTAGAAGAAACACTGATGCCATTTGCCCTAAGGTCGTTTGTCCGAAAAATGTTAACACTATACATTACCAAATAATCATTCGTAATCAATTTAAATTTGAAATATTGATTAAAAATACATATCTAAGTAAATAGAAAGGAAAAAAAGTATATAAATATATGTATATATATATATATATATATATATATATATATATATATATATATATATATATATATATATATATATATATATAATTATATTACCACGCAGATATTATTAATTAAGTTGCATTTGCTATATAAAAAGTGTATAAACCAGGGGTCGGCAACCTGCGGCTCGCGAGCCGCATGCGGCTCTTTTGACGTCCAGATGCGGCTCTCCAGCTCCTAGCGCAAATATTAATAGTTATATAAATTCATTTGTACTTAGAAGGCGTTTGCCGTGTTGAGGCCTGACTGGCCAATGGGAGACACCTCCTGAGCCGGTGATATCCGTAAAGAAAAAGTACAATTAAAATTAACAGCTTCTAAAGTGGATTGAGATAGTCCTAGAATAATATTATTTTATTACTAATTTTACTATTCTGGCGAAACATGTAGGCCTATATGTTTGTATATGAATAAATATTATTTCATTTTTAGGCCCTAAAACTATTTATTTAACAAATCAACTTTATTTATTTAATCCTAATCAAATACCGAATATTGAACTAAAATGTTGTGGCTCTTTAAAAACAGGGAAAGTTTGTAAATTGTAATTTTTGGCTCTTGCGTATCAAAGGTTGCCGACCCCTGGTATAAACATATTTTCTCTTCCAACTGTAAAACGAGACAACCATTTTCATTTATCTCAGGATTTAAAATGAATTTTGCTTTCTTTACCAAGTAATAGCTTCAACACGTTATCCAAACAATGTGCATTAAATGGAGATCAAACATAATTGACTACTTTTATTTTGTAAATTCAATGCTTAGACCGCGCCTGCTTTGTTGTGAAATAGTCATCACACTTTTAAGCATAACAAGATAAACAAAATCGTCTCGGTTTGCTGTTGCGAGAAGCCGCCCATCCACTCCCTGCTTGGATGCCGAACGACTCTCCTGATTTGATTCAATGAAAGATTTAAATAGCCCATCATATCTATAGTGTACATTTACATAATTAAAATCAAGCTAATTATAAATACTTCATCATTCATCTTTTACAAAATCAAACGAGACAACTCGGGCAGATGAGGCTCGTTAGCTGGGGACAGCCACTCTTCTAGGAAAGACAACTCCAAAATCAAACAACTGCCGCCTTGTAGTTTGTTCTTGGTTGGACAAAGGCTATGGAAGCAAATCCAAAAAGAAAAGCAGGCTGAAATCGGAGTCAATGGCCTCAGTGGCGCATAACATGTTGACAAGTAATCCTTAATTGTGATGGAAGCATGGTCGAATCGGCAAAGCTCATGGTTGATATGCCTACATTCGAAAAAAATCTCGAGTTCAAATCCTCTGGCAGATAAGGCTCGATCCCTCCCAACACTAAAAATTAAGAACGAAGAAGAAGAAGAAACGAGACAAGCTTATACCATGCAACTAAGCAGTTTTTCCCTTATAATTAACATTGTCATGTCTTAATTGTAGAAGACCGATTATGGATTGGTGCGAATGATCAAGATAATGAAGGCACATGGGTCTGGGTTGAAGATGGAAGTTCGGCTAATGAGATAACCAATTGGTGGGCACCGTTATGTCCAGACACAGAGGATGGCAATACTAATGACTGTATCTTTATTTCTGAGTACGACCAGGCATATGACGATGCTTGCGATTTCTCTTTACACAGCTACCTGTGCATGCAGCTCAGTAAGTTGGATTCCTTTTTTTGTATTAATAGTTTTGCGAAATTGTATCGCATTTTATTATAAAGTTTAGAAAAAAAAAGTAGAAAGGTGGAAGCATCATCATTTGTGGAAGAATTTATTTAAAAAAAAAAACGTTTTAAAATGCCAAGGTACAGGTGCAGTTAGATTGTTCGTTTTCGTTTGTGTCTGTTGATATGACGTCATACATAGATAACATTAATGTGTTGCTTAAAATATATGGACTAACATTATTTTCAGATTCTTCTACGACCTATTGCTTTCACCCAACACCAGAGGCTGTTACCGTGGGAAATATCGGTTGGTTTCAAAATATCAAGAAATAATCAATTTTTTAATGCAATGTCTATTATAAAAAAACTAGACTACCCGTCATCCGTTGGATAACTGTGGGTTTCGGGGGGTCATCCATCAAAAACATCACGTCTGTCACTCAGAGGCATAGCAACCCTTCCCGGCGCCCGGGGACAAACTTTTCGATTTGCAACCCCCCCCCCCCCCCAAACTTTTGATGTGCACCCCCCCCCCTCAAGATTTCGATTTGAGACCCCCCCCACTCAAACTTTCGATTTGCACCCCCCTCAACCTTTCAATTTATTTTTCCAACCCATTTTGGCGCCCCCTAAGGTCGGCGACCGGGGACATATGTCCCCCCCCCCTCCTCGTTACGCTACTGCAGTGTCACTTATCGTCACAAAAAACAGACCCCACATTCAAAAATATGTTTTTTATCTTTTAAAAACACCGAAAACATCGATTTCGGACTATCCCTTCATATACTGACGTCACAGGTGACCTACTCAACTCTACTTCACCTGCCCAGTGTCCCGCCAAGTCTCAGACAACATGTATTTATCGTTCAAAAACGATTCCAGCCGAGCATGTCTCTGACCAAACTATCTTTTCATATGCTTAGGACAAAGAAACAGATGAACTCTACTTCACCTGCCCTGTATCCTGCCAAGTTCAGATAGGCAGCTTTATCATTCACATCTAAAAAAAAAATTGAAAAAGAAAAATATCATTGACATATTGGTCTAGAACCTGTGCCACCCGCATGAGAGCCGACTACACTACCAACTTAGCTATTTACTCGTGTCGTCACAAGTGAATTTTTATACTATACTTTGAGTCTCCTTATGCAACTTGATTTACGCGCATAGATCTAGAACTAAGTCTAGTAGCAGTAACTTTCAAATTAAATTTTATCTTAAATTAGCCAAACAAAGATTTATATAAAATAAAGAAGGTCTGAAATTATCTAGATCTAGATAGAATTATCTAGATCTAGATTCTACGACTCGTTTGCTTAAGTTTTAAGTTTAGTTTTTCTTGCTAGATCTAGAATCTAGATCTAGATCTAATCATTAGCTACGCTATTAGGCCCGGAGCGAGCATTTCAAAATTACCATCTTCCAAACAAAGATTTATATAAAATAATAAAGGTCTAAAATAGTTTAGTATATAGAAACTCATTATTATCTAAATCTAGATAGAATTATCTATACGAGCCGGCCCGCGGCATAACATACGCCGCTATTTAGTTGTTGTTTTTTCTACTTTTCAGTAATTCATAATTTGTAAATTCGACAGTACCAACGCTGCCACTAAAAATATTTCTTTAAAACACTATAAGTAGCTCGTTAAGGACCATAACCCCCCCCCCCCCTTCCTCCCCCTCCCCCCTACGTTTAAAATCGTTGGCTCTGCTTGTTAACATTTAGAGTGAACACAGCTCACTAAAACCATGTAGGGGTGGGGAGGTAGGGAGCGCGTTTACAGCTTGTTTTCTAGGCGCGTTTGCAGCTTGTTTTCTAGCGGCTCCCAGAAGAGAATTATATATATAGATTCTAGATCTACGACTGGTTTGCTTAAGTCTCGTTTTTTTTTGGATTGTATTTATAACTAATAAATCTTTGATTTGACCTAGATTCTAGATCTAGATCTATAAATAACTTTCTTGGACAGATTGTAGATCTAGAGAAATTTATCGCAAAACTAAATGAAAAAGACAGTTGAAAATTGATATAAGTGTTGGAACGTAATAAATACAGCAAACGGACGTATTGTTAAAGTTATGACCGACAGAAAAATAGATTTAGAACGCGTTAAACTTTTGAATGGGAACACAAGTTTCTTCGATAGACGCCGCCATTTTATTGTACTAAAGAGTAAACGAAAAACTGTGACGTCACGGTCCCGCCGAGTGTGGTGGTCGTTCTAATCTTTTAAAAAAAATAGGGTTAATCTACCTATGAATAAATCAATAAATTAATTAACGTCTTTAAAGAAATGTGTGATTAACAGTCTGTCTTAAAACAAAAACTTTTCTCTACCTACATACTATTTTACAGCTCTCCACGATGAGTGCAACCATGTACAAAAGTCAATCAGCCAAACAAAAAACAAACAAAAAAACAAACAAAAAAATAAATATTCAAACATGTAAACATACTTGACTTTTAGTAGTATATAGATAGATAGATAGATTTTGTGAATACATTACAGATATCGGATTGGAACTAAGGAAACAGAAAAAAAAACTATTTCTATAATAAAATATTGTGGTTTTTAAATTAGACTTTATGAAATGCAAATAAGAATATACTTTTTCCCTTTTTAAACTTTTAAAAATATGTTTAACATTTGTAGATTCTGTAGCCTCGATGAAGCCACACAAAATCATCAGCTGCCATTTAATGTCACAAAAATGTGTCAATATAGCACATAAGTAGAAATTCAAAGATACCGAAAAAATTAAAGCGCCATATTATTTTTTTATGTTTAATTAGATAATGTGTTAATTTCATAATGTTTAGCGTTTTTGTATAAATAATTTTTTACATTGTAATGGGTCTGGGCTAATAATTATAATTGTGTAACTATTATACACGTTTTGAGTTAATTATAAATACAATACTGCAATTGTATAGGTTAAATTCCGATTTGTTTTAATTACACCGCGGTTTCTTTGGTCTACATTTATGATTTTTGAGCACATATGTAGTTGATTTAAATTTTTAAAATAAAAATTTATGGGAGAAGTAAGCTTTGAAGAAATAACGATACAATACATCATTTGATACATAATATCAACACACAAGAGCCCATTCGGATACAAAACTTATATTTACAAAGAAACAAAGCCTCAATTTCATCATATAAGAGACATATGTCAACAACATCCCATTAGAACAAAATGTTTTTAATATGTATCTCTTTAAAACTATATTTTGTAAATAGATTGCTTTGAAACTAACAATACATTATAACAATCAATCAAGTAATTATACTAAAAATTACCACAATAAATAACCTGACAAGGAACATAATAAAAAGTAAATCGAATTTTTTCAATCAGTTTATTTTATACATAATAGCATATGGGTTAATATTGTCGGTTACGCTTGGTCATAATCGGTAAAATGTTTAGGTTTCTAAATCTTTATTCTTTGTTAATTTTTTGGGGTCGTTGTTTCAATTAATACTAATTGTAATTAATTGAAAACAACTGTAATTTATTCACGTCTGCAATATATTTGAAAAAAGTGTCAGAAATTATATAAAAGTTACACGTAAAATTTAATTTAAATTGATATTACAAGTTTTGTGTACTATTCCAGTTTAAATTATCAACATTTGAAATATTCAATAATATAATATTTCTTTTTCAGAAACCACTCTTGCTACTACGTCTAAGACTACTGCAAATGCAGGCAGGTTTTTTTTTTTTAAATTCATCTTATTCATGTGATGCTTATGAAATGTTTTACAAATCTTAAGACGTGTGTTGGTAGGGCGTGGTTGGTTGTGGCTAGAGCTTGCTAGTGTAAAACCAAAAATCTCTAATTTGTATCCCATGGCGAGTCCGTATAATATCCACCAAGCTGTAATGGGTACCTGACTAAGGGAAGCAATATCGACTGGGCATGGTGCTTTATTATCCCCCTTTATCTTTTTACGGAAAAATGAGTTCTACTTTATTTGCCACTTGTGTCTTGGTCACGAACGTAGAAAGATGATGAACGTTGTGTTTAATTTTGATAACTAAGCTATCTCTCTGTCTAGTAGAAACTAACAATTGTTGCAACTCTAAAATAATATTTTGGTTTCAGAAACCACAACTGCCGCTGCTAGTACGGTGACGACTGAAACAACTAAAACTACAAGTAAGATTATCAAATCCATCTTAATGATAATTTTATTTAACATATAAAATCTGATGATTGAATTGTTGCAAGCATTTTTACTTTTTTTTATAATTGTATTTAATTTCAGAGCGGAAATGTCACAGAGGTTAAAGTCACCGCCTTTTCCCATAAGTAAGGTTACTTTATTTAATTTTAAAATAATATTAAATTTTGTACATCGGGAGACAACAACGGATCTTCTTTAAATGACGTCATACACCAAAGGAGAAGGGGACGGGGTTGAAAGTTCGAACTTGGGTAACCGAGTGTGTGGAATGGGGTGGATAGAAATCAGAAACACTTCGTCATGCTTATGTTAACCTACATGAGAAACAATTAAAATCGCCTTAAAAATATTATTATAAGATGAGTTATTATAAGGTGTGACTTAATTTTATTTTTTGGAGAGGAATAATTTTTTTTATCACGATGGAGATGCGGTGGGCGTAAAAATAAGTAAAATATTTTAAGTTATTCTACGATGGCACATTTATTGACATACTTGACACATTGTGGTAAGTTACTTTTTGTATCTTTTTTTTCTTTTTTTTTACAGGAAAAATTGGCAAAAATGGTTTGCCTTAATATTTGGAATCCAGCACTTATTTAGATTTTCTACAAACTGCAAATTGCATTTATTTTATTTGGACAAAAGAAATCAATTCGACATTTAAATTCTTTAAAACATTAATAAGTAAAACAAATCCTTTAAAGTAATTTTGTGAACAATTATATTTCAATAAAAAAATTCTAAGAGCACTGTTAACCAGACTTATTTTATGTGTTTAAATGCAATTGTTTACATGTAGCTATCCAATATAGCCGCCAATATAATGAACTGATACAAAAAAAGCGTAAATTAACATTAAGATTCTCCAAGCAAACATGTCGTACTACTAGCAGATAGACTGTGGACAGGTACCTTGCCAGCAACACTATACTTAGCTAGTATCTCACTCCCATATAGTAGCCTCACCTGAAAGTCAGGTTTCTTTCTGGTGTTTGGGAATGAGAAAACTGTATCCATTTGAATTCTCAGATCAACGATTAACATTTTAGTAGTTTTCTTAAGTAAAAATCTTTGTTTTGGTGTGGCTAAATCATTCAGTAAAATTACGCAACTTATTTTTTCAACCTTCAGGAATGTGGCAGTTATTCTCGATTACTTATCGTGGTATTGCTGTGCGACGTCAGTATAGCGGTATGTCTGCGTGACCTTGTCATTTAACCAAGTACTCTATTACCAGGGAATCTTCTTTATTCTATACGTTGGTTCCATTAACGTCTCGATCTCTCACGAGTTGTAGGGTGCACATCGTTATCATGAACATATTGACCGACTCAAGATAGATTTGTAGAGTACGTATCGTTATAATTAACATATTGACCGACTCAAGATAGATTTGTTAAGTACATAAGGTTGTCCAGAACTAACAGGTTGACCTACTCAAGTTATGTCAACTGACCAGCAATTGATAACCTACCTGCCCGGTGAAAACTCTAGGATGTGAAGCTGTTGTCTTTGAGGTCTGCGAAAGTAAATTTTAAAAAATCTCGCGAGTGACATCAAACTTTAAATAGTAAACTCTAAGGAAAAAAGTTTATAGAAAAAGGTAACACGTTAAAACCAAAGTGTTCAATAAAATACTTAAAAAAAACTTTTTAAAAAACCACGTTTTTCTTGTGGACTAAAAAGTAGAAAATAACTATTTACATACATTTGATGACAAAAAACGTGGGTACGTTCACCATCAAATTTCCCGACCCATCTGCCCGACCCACGTTTTTTGTCATCAAATGTATGTAAATAGTTATTTTCTACTTTTTAGTCCACAAGAAAAACGTGGTTTTTTAAAAAGTTTTTTTTAAGTATTTTATTTTCTCCTTTTTAGTCCGTTGCTACACATGAAAAACGTGGTTTTTAAAAAAGTTTTTTATATAGTTTATTTTCTACTTTATCTAATGACTTGATTAAGTATGACTTGACTAAGTGTTTATAAATACACGGACTAAAAAAATCTTGAGCGACCAGGATTCGAACCTGGGTTGTCGCGGCCACAACGCGAAGTACTAACCACTATACGATCACGGCCAGCGCGCTCACATCGATTGGGGCCGAAGTAACTGTGTCAACAAGCCTCCAGTCTTGTCGGTATCTTTAGAAATCATGTCCTCAATTTTATGGTCCTTTGGGCGTAATTAAATTAAGCTAATTACGGTCTCTAATTGCTAGTTTTTATGATTGCATCTGAAATTGTTAGGCGAAAGTAGCATGCATGCCAAATTTCAGGTCTCTAGAGCAATCAGAAGTGGGCTAATTTTCGATGTCAATTTTAACAACAAACAAATCCACACATCCACAAACGCGAAGCTGAGTTAAGAAAAACGTGTTAAAAATGGTTTGACACATACATTTAGAATCTGTTTACAAATAGTGGAGAAAGTATGGTGCAATGGTAGAGCATACGAGTACTAACCCACAAGTCTGAAGTTCACAGATTTTCCCTTCCACCCAAATCTGATTGGTACGTTAAGGTGGGCGGGCATAATGCTGACCACACTATCCCTTCATATGCCAAAATATTGTTTAACTGGCATGATTTAAATATATAAGGTATGATATATATAGTTGAAATTATATCAAGTTATCAGGGTCGGCGTGGTCGAGTCGGTAAAGCTCATTGTTGCAAAACCGGAAAGTCGCCTGTTCGAACCCTCAGCTGGGGACAGTACTCTTCTAGAAAATTTTGATAAATCTGGATTTAGAATTTTTGCCCGATTAAAATAAGTCCCTTATTCTCAGTAAATGATATATGGTCAAAACTATGTTTTTGTGCACGATTACAATACTTCATCTAAACTCTGTATACGAGAAAGTAAAAATCATCAATAGTTGCAAATAAAACCTGAGCTGATAATCTTATATACAGCTAATCAATACTGTACATTCTTAATGTTATATATTATAATAGATAGAAACAAACAATTATTTTGAAATTTAATTTGCAATCGTCAAGAATGATTATGATGATTAAGTTGATATACTAATTATATTTTATTGCATGTCGGTTTTTTTATTGTAAAGAAATTGGATATGATTCTGTGTTGAAAACGAACGTACCAGATACATGTTACTCAACAGTTTGGCGTATTTTGCATTTCGTGAATTGTTCTTTCTCTTAGGTCAGTATAACCTTCGGTTATGTTCACCAGGCGAGACAACTCTTTCAATGGAGTTTCATAATTTTATAAGAATACTCTCCCTTGGTTTTTTTCACTGTTTAACGCACAATTTTATCGAAAATAAATTTCCGGAGGAAAAAGGCTATTTAGGTCAAAACAAAAATCATTTGCTGTTTGAATTTTTTCGTGGAAGAGGTTTATTCAGAAATTACTTCACACAACGTGAAGTGGGGCGCCGTGATTTTCTTACAGTTTCTAATACTGTTGACTCTCTACAAGCTCCCTAATAAAAGTCAATAGTATTATCTAATCAATAGTAATATAACTTTTACTTCGGCGCCCCATGTTTTTCATCGCTTATAGTAGAGTGATCGCTTGCATTATTGTGATGTATAGTATTTATTTTCTACTTTTTAGTTCAATCAGAAAACGTGGGTTTTTTAAAACTTTTTTAATGATTATTATTTCATTTTGTCTTGTTTGGTACCCCGTTTGTGGTTGTTTGTCTTATATGTTGCGTGAAGAACTGGATCACCCCTAAAGGAGTGTTCACAACACTGTCTGCCCTACCTTTAGAGGTTTCATCGTCCTTTTGTCTGTTACACAATTGGCCTGTTTGTCTGTTTCCTTTGTAAAAAATACATTCACAAAATATAGGACTAAAATCCTAAAACTTTAGACACACGTGTTTTATCTATTCCTGTTGTCAAAAAAAAAAAAAACAACGTTTTGAAGCAAACACCGTGTTGAATAAATGCCTTCGATTACAGTTCTTATTTTTAGCAACATGCAGTTGAATATTTAGATAGACCGTGTCGATGAGATTGAGGAAGTGTTTTATGTAGGGAGATGTACGGTTGAACGTCTCGTTTTACTGTAACGCCTAGATCGATGCGTGAAGATTTGGTTCAGTCGTGACACAAGTGTAAGGATATATCTTGTCAGGGTCTTTCACACATTTGCTTTTCATACACATTGTAGGTTAAGCAATAGTTATGATTTTATATTTTGTTGTATTACATTAGAGATTATGTATGTAGTATTTTGTTTCATGAAGTGTTAGCGAGTTTAGATAAGCTCATTATGAAAAAAAAAATTATTTAATTTTTAGATTTACAAGATGCACCGATTAGCTAGTAAAAGCCCTCAGTTCTTAAATTTCTTTTGAAAAAAAAAATCACTCCATTGCGCGCGAGTCCGCTAGATATTAAGACGACCTATGCTTCTTTATAGCTTTGGTTAGGGGCCCACAATCCGTTATGAGTTTACAATGTAAAATGTACTTTTTTGAATTGGTAGAGCAACTCTTCTGCGCTATTCTGTTTTCCACAAATAATCAGAAAGAAAAACATGCTGAAATCGGAACATGTTGACACGTATACTTCATTTTGTTCGTGGAAATCCGGATCAACATTATACTTTAAGACGATGAAGAAAAAATGAAAATGATTGATTGATTTATTGATTAATTAAATAAATACTGTTGGATATTCTTGCATTTTTAATTGATTGTAATTTTAATATGTAACATTTTTACTACCAGAAATGGGGGAAAAACGACACTGTGTACTATACTTTGTCAATGCATACGATGTATCGAATTGGGTTGTAAAATTTTAAACGTATCACACTTTAATCATGTCGTAGTTTCTCAATAGGATATATAAATGCCAAACAGGCAGATTGTAGAATTTGCTCAAAACAGCTAAAATGTATTGAATAAATGCTTTCTACTTGAATACCAGATGAAATAAAAAAAAAGAAAATAGTTATGGAATAAGTGAATGCAATGTGTCCAATTTGTAAAAACAGGGTCTTTCATTAAAAATTCAAAGAACACATTTTGAAGATATCTGTGGCTGCTGGGCCTAAAGCTGGTCGGACAACATCCAAACTATGGAGCCACCTATCTATCAACTAAGTCTAAATCCTCTACTTGCTGTTGTAATGTTTCTTATTTAATAATCTATTGCATACCCACAGCATTTCAGGTTCAGTCAACTGTAACATTCAACAACAAAACAATTCAATCTGTTCTTGAGCTATTATATTTCAATGCCAAGATCCGCTGCACTGATATTTGAAATCATTCAGGTGTCATGTAATAGATCTCTCTCTCTCTCTCTCTCTCTCTCTCTCTCTCTTTCTCTCTCTCTCCCTAAACATGTTAAGGCCTGGTCATATAATTTAAAAAAAAAACATATTCCCGAAAGTCGTGTTATAAGTTTGATTATACCGTAACACTACCCCACACGCACACACCGTCACTACCACAACTCTACTCCAACTTACACAACATCACTACCACAACACTACCCTACACTTACACAACGTAACTACCACAACTCTACCCCACACTTACACAACGTCACTACCACTACTCTACTCCAGCCATACATAACTATGGACCTTAACACTAATATATCCCATGAAGAGGCTCCTACAGCTCCTAGAGAAGCTTATACCCTCACACTAACCCACACAAATCAACTTTTTTTACTACCTCATCCTTTTTGTAATCGTATGCTTTTCGATTAAGTGAAACTTTACTATCATAAACAACCATACCCCGTAAAACTTTATTATCCGTGCCTAATCACACCCCATAAAACTTTACCGTCCGTACGCAACCACACCCCATAAAATTTTACCGTCCATACACAACCACACCCCATAAAACTTTACCGTCCACACACAACCACACCTCATAAAACTTTACTATCCTTACACAACCACACCCCATAAAACTTTACCGTCCGTACGCAACCACACCTCATAAAACTTTACCGTCCGTACACAACCACACCCCATAAAACGTTACGGTCCGTACGCAACCACACACCATAAAACTTTACCGTCCATACACAACCACACCTCATAAGACTTTACTATCCTTACACAACCACACCAACCACACACCATACAACTTTACTATCCGTACACAACCATAAGATATACGTTACTGTTAGAAAGCTAGAATGCTATAGTAAAGATTTTTCCAGAAAATATATCCTCGGGAATGTAACCTGAACATGTGCCGTACAAATGCCATTAGACGTCCTTAGCTTCACTCAGCCATTACCAGGAAGCATCTTATTACGTTCTTAATACGCCAAATGTATAGATTTAATTTTTTTCAATCTAACGAAATCTGATTACACACTTGATTTTATGGATGTTTCTAACCGACATTGGTTCAAATAACAATCACAAGACCTCTGCATGATCAGCTGTAGGTGTTGTGTTTCTCCCTTGACACATTGTGCATTAAAATGATAAGTTTTGTCGTAAGACATGGACCAAAAACTGTAACAATATAGTGTTTTATGTGTGTCAAATAATTGCATGCAGACAATGCATATAATATAATGTATACTTACATTCAAAGATATATTTATCTTAAACACATACAAACACATAAATACACACACACACACACACACATACACACCTATATATATATATATATATATATATATATATATATATATATATATATATATATATATATATATATATATATATATATATTCTGCGATACCTTCATATAGGATGGCACTGATATACGAGATTTGTTCAAATACGAGTTGTCGAACTAGATAAAATTTGCTTTGACAAACGAGCAAATTTTATTTGGGATTCGAATAGCCGGATTAGATGGATAACCTATTCGAGGGGGGAGAATTACGAAAAAAAATGCTACTGATTGAGCAATATGAGCTATTAAGCTATTAAGTGAAACTTTCCATAGTTAAATTATTTCCCAAATATTTTGAAAGGGAGGGAAAAAAAACTGAAGGCGTGTTTATATTAACTGCCTGTGTGGAGGTGTGAGGTAAGTGTAGCAAAAAAAAAAGCAAAGTGAAAAGTAGTGCCGAAAATTAAGCGATATTAACAAATTATTATATAGTTATATTTAGGTTCAGTCATGTTCAGCGAAGTCTCATCCGTTCTACATCCGTTCTACACCAACCATTTCAAGTGAGCTTAGATCGACTTAGTTTAAGTTAAATACTAGTTTATACCTTTTAGATTATTTAACATCTAGATAAATGCCCCGTTGAAGTAGAAATACAACGGGCGCTAGGTTGATAGTGCTGTCTTTTTTCTAAATCATAACCAAAACTAAAATCACCACCTCAACACCAAATTTAACCTAAAAAACGAAAAATATAATTAAAAACGGATTTTTATCCAGGATGAGCATTTTAATTTAACCGAGATATACACGTAGTTATAGCACATTCATACTAAATATAGATTCTAGTTGTTGTCGTATCCATAAACTTTTCATCATCGTCTTTTTATCATCATCTTTTCATCATCATCTTTTCATCATCCTCTTTTTATCATCATCTTCTCATCATCAACTTTTCATCATCATCTTTTCCGTTCGTGCCTAACACACACGGGACAGATCAAGTAGAGTTCATCTGTTTCAATTATCTCAACAAACACTGGGTAAGTGTGATCAGCACTAAGCCCAGCCACCTTTGTTTCAAGGTCAGGTACCCATCAGAGCTGAGTCGAATCAACGTCTTATATACTGAATACCGGGATCCGAACTCGAGACTTTTGAACTAGCTGTCTAGCGCTCCAATTATCAACTGTTTCCTATTTTATCGTTAACCTTGTGGTACTGTTTGACTTTGACATTTTATGTTGTGGGTGTGTTGCTATTGCTGTCCAAACAACTTCTAAACAGTGCAACCATGGCTCCCAAAAAAACTTGAAGCGACATGCAGTTGGTTACGGCTTCAAGAAATTTGATACCCGTTTTGTTTACGTGAAACAGTGCATGAAGCTGTAGGGTTATAAAACATCCGTGTTGTACAAAGTAAAAGGTGCACCACACGAAACGTCAAAGCGCCTATAGGTAAGTATCACGTTAATTACTGTATGGTCAGTCTATTTTCGTTTATAGTAAAAAAAATATCGAATATTAATTTTACGAAAACTAATAGCATAAACTTCTGACGAAACATATTAGGAGAGTTTCATCAATGCGTTGCCAATCCTATAGTCTTAGACGTGTGACCTTGTTTTCTAAAACTGGGCTATATGTAAATAATGCGTGAGCTCTACTTATTGGATCATGTTGACGCGGCACGGGTTTACTAGCACTACCGCCCAGTACACCCTAGGGCGTGGTGTATAAAAGCCTTGACTGTACGTTAATCACTCTACGTAAATAGTGAGGTAGAACTAACTTTTTCCCAACCGCCGGGCGGGTGGGGGGGGGGGGGGGGCGTTCTCGGGAACCCCGGTTACACTACAGCAGGGGCGCCGAGAAAGGCCTCGACTCGGTTTTATCATACTATGTCTTGTTCTATCGTGTCGTTATTGTAGGGTGCTCTTAAAAACAAACGTAGGTCACATAGTAGTCACAGGGTAGTCCGGGGCAGTTAATCGCACCAGGCCTAGTGGCCGGCGGGCTCGCCTGATTCAGTTTAGTGAATGACTATGATACCACATGTTATCCATATTCTATCGCACTGTTCAAAACGAGGGTATGCGCCATAACGCTCACGGGAAAGCCCGGAGAGGCTAAGAGCACCAGAGCACACCGTTGATTCGATTTAGTAAACGACTATAGCAACCGATTCTAATCATAGCTTATTGCTCATCGTTTAGGCCGAGGCGCCCAATCGCCCCTTTCGTAGGCACCGGAGGACGCGCCTGGTTCGATATAGTCAACGAATGATGTTGCCCATCGTGTTTTTAGTTGTTTTTTTTTAAACGAACGTAGGCGCTAGTGTTCACAGGGGATCTCTGGGCGCTCCGGGTTATGCAAGCAACGATTTTACCGCCTAATATAGTAGTACCACTCAGAGGCGTAGCGACCCTTCCCGGCGCCCGGGGACAAACTTTCGATTTGCACCCCCCTTAAACTTTCGATTTGCACGCCCCTCAAACTTTCGATTTGGATTTTCCAACCCATTTTGGCGCCCCCCCCCTAAGGTCGGCGCCCGGGGACATATGTCCCCCCGCCCCCCCCCCCTCGCTACGCCACTTGTACCACTTTAACCGCTATGCAGGACGCCCGATTAACGGATATCAATGCTAACATAGCCACTCTTGAACTCTGGGCGCCAAACCGTGAATTAACAAAAACTAAACCCTCCCGGGTGCCGCCAATAATTTAAAAAAAAAATTTCTTAAGGGATATCGTTTTGGGAGTATTCTCATCGACTCCCCAAAGTTCTATGGCACTCGGATGCACATTGTCAAACCGCTACCAACTTTTATTTATAGATAAGAATCGAAACGCGCCCTGCTGGGGCGCCATCCCTGAGAATTCGAAATATTTATGTTGAAAATACCCACCCATGAGTATTCTAAACAAGTTACACTGCGAAAGGATGAAAGGTGTATTGATGCATTAATGCAAAACACACACCCACAAAGACACTCAAACATACATTGCGTTATATATATATTGATATATATATAAATAAATATATAACAAACACATTTTCTAAGATATATAATTGTTTACAATAAATTGTTTTAGAAAACAACATTATCAAATGTATTACATATTATTTATTTTCAATTTTAAATATCAAGAAAATCACACTATTTTATTTTCATTTTTATTGTTATCTTAAAATAGTTTATATTTTTAATCAACTTTTATAATTGGTTATGTTTATGAAATAAAATCACTCAAGAAAAAACAGCTGTGCTCTTGGTGTCACCCCCCCCCCCCCCCGAATGTTGAAAGGTGCTAAAAGATAAGATAGACCACTTTATACAGCAATATTTAATTAATAATACAATAATCAAACATCCTGGCAACATTTATGTCTTGATCGACGTGTCCAGTTAAAAACAAATCAATTGAGTGGGTCAAGTTTCTTCGGCCGTTATCAACCTATGTCTAAAATAAGCATGAAGATTAAAAAGCTCAAATGATGAATTAATTTATTTAAAAAAACTTTGTAAAAATGTAAAATATGTTTAAACATATATAATTTTATGGGAAAGTATTTTACACCGTTTAATTTTTTTTTAATTGTCCAAATCGATTTCAGAAAATCGGACAATAAACAGAGTAAAGGTGAGATTTATACCTTCCTATTTAATAATGCACATGAACTACAAAAAAAATGCACAACTATAAATTAATATCTAGTTGACGGAGTGGCCTAAGCGGTAGAGTGCTAGGCTGCTAACCCGCAAGTCTTGAGCTCGAATCCAAGTACAAGTCGGTAGAACGTTCCCGATTACACCCAGCCCTGATAGGTACCTTTCGTGTTATGAAAAGTAAAAGAGTTGACCATTCAAGTGCGAGGTCAAGTAGCATATGAACTCTACTTCCTCTGCCCAATTGATCGCTGGGTCTAAAGCAGAGGCGTAGCGACCCTTCCCGGCGCCCGGGGACATACTTTCAATTAGGCGCCCCCTTGGGAGCAAATTTTCGATTTGCACCCCCCCCCCCCTCGAATTTTTCATTTGCACCCCCCCCTCAAACTTTCGATTTGCACCCCCCCTCCCGAACTTTTCATTTGCACCCCCCTTAAACTTTCGATTTGCACCCCCCCCTCGAACTTTTCATTTGCACCCCCCCCCCTCAAACTTTCAATTTGGCGCCCCCCCTAAGGTCGGCGCCCGGGGACATATGTCCCCCCCCCCACCCCCCACCCTCGCTACGCTACTGGTCTAAAGAGGATCCTCTACTTTTTATACATCAATATGTACATTTTATTTAACATACGTTTATAAATATCCATGACACATACATCCATTCATCCTTATGGCTCTACAGTCGTGTAGGGCTTCATCACGTTTTTCTATCCAGACTTCTCGGCTTACGTCTATTCCAAGTCTGGATTTAAGACATCTAAAGGTTCGGTTCTAAATCATGTATCTCTCTCAGTATCATAACACTAGACTCTAGACCAGTGGTTCCCAACCTTTTTCGAGTGGCGACCCCCTTTTATAAAAAGTAAGTGACCCGCGACCCCCATAGAATTAAAAAGCCGAAATTAGTATGGAAATTAATAAGCACTAAAATAAGATTTTCTAGTAGACTTTCAATATGAACTACTCTTGATAACTGTTTTAATATCATGAGTAAAATTGCATACTATTCACTAAACCTTCGTGGTTAAGTTTTTAATTTTTTAACCTATGTGATTATAATTATCTTAATTTTGTTTTTAATAGAAGAATAGTGTTGAAAATATATTCTCGAAAAGTCAATCAATTTTACGTTTGGGTATTAATGGTGAAAACTACACCAAAATTGTGTCTGCAGTTTTCCATCTTACACGGAATCATTCTGCAAATCAAAGAATTTATCTTGTAATTCATCGGGAATGCTGGTAACATCAAGGGAAGAATAGAATGGGTAATGCGTAAATGCAGATTCTTCTTTTTTCGGCTCAGAGAAATAGCGATGCAGTTCCTTTTCAAGAGATTCAAGATGCCCAGAAATCGCTTCTTTCAAAATTTAATTATCTCACAATCAGATTCATCTACCACACCGCAGAGTTTCTCAAATGTACAATATTCCAAAGATTTGTTTTCTTTACCGATTTTGCAGCTTTGATAAAAATGCCCCGAGATTATCATGGAAATTATAATATTCGTTCATTTTCCCTGAAGCTTCAGGTTAAGCTTATCTTGATGTTCGAACATATCTGCTAGGTATGATACTCTCTCCAACCACTCTATGTCGTTTTAAGTATACCAAAAAGTCTTGTTTCCTTTGCACTCACAAGAACAATTTGATTTCAGATTTCAATTCAAAAACACAATTTACAACATTTCATTTGACAGCCAGCGTACTGTAGTGTAGAAGAGCAAAACGTCGTGATCTATATTAATGTTTTTGCTCAGTTCATTGAAGGCTCCAGATTTTTTATAATTTACTACTTAAACTAGCAATGGACTCTTGATGTCGATTGATTAGGGCAGTGGTTAGGGAGCGAAATCTTTTCTGTTTTCTGAAAGCCCGATTTTAAGCAAAACATAGATGGCGCACCATCCGTACAAACCCCCACAGCCGTTCTAACCCATTTTAATCATCCAGTTTCAAAAAAGATATTTATTTTCTCCATGCTATCTTCACAAAAGAGCAACTCTTTTATCTTTGCTATCATCCGCATGAATATAGACACAGACCAGCAACTGCGAACACGAACTCACGTCTGTTGATTTATCAACTTGAAAAGCAGACAATGGTGAAAGCTTAATTTCAATAAAAAATGTGTTATTTAACATTTACGTAAATGCAGCGTTTGATGAGATTTTCTCCTATTGTTTTTTTTTTTTTTTTTTTTTTGCTTGGCATTTTCTATCGCGACTTCATTTGACGCTTGCACTAATGCTGGTGAAAACTTCCTGTTCGATCAAGTCTCTGGCGTTTGCAACTAGCTTCTTATCGACGAAAGAACTCCATATATTTTTTGGTGTGTTCCGAATGACTCGTCTCAAATGACGTTTTAGTTTTGAAGATTTCATAGATTCGTGACTGAGAACAACTTTGTACAGTGCGCTGTGTTTCTTCTCCTATTACATTTCCAGTGATGTTAATGAAGCCGAATTTCAAAAATTCTTCTAAATATTTATGTTTTGTTTCAAATTACTAAGGTTTAGTATACCAGTTGGCGACCCCCCAGAAAGACCTTCGCGACCCCCAGGGGGGTCGGGACCCCCAGGTTGGGAACCCGTGCTCTAGACCTTCGTTTTCCTATTGGTGTTGCTGTTTACCACTTTCATTTCTCTGTTGCTGTTTACCACTTTCATTTCTCTGTTGCTGTTTACCACTTTCATTTCTCTGTTGCTGTTTACCACTTTCATTTCTCTGTTGCTGTTTACCACTTTCATTTCTCTGTTGTTTTTCAAGCCTTCATCATGCGCTAACCACCGCAGTCATTCTGTATTTATTGTCAGCCGCTGGTGTGGGGTATGGGCACATTTCATATCTATGAAATATCTAGAAACCACGACTTGCTATATAATTACTATATAATTACAAATAACAATTTTACATTCAAGACAGCTGCAAGTAACTTTAAAAAAATGGAAGCAATCAAGTCAAGCCTTTTGTTGATGTTACTACTCTTTTTTTCAAGTAAGTATACATAACGATTGACTTAACATTTTCCAAATAAATATCAAAGTTTCCAAACTTTAAATTATAGGCCTACATAGAAAAGTGTACAGTTTCAGAAGGGGTTAATTTTTAACTGCTTCTTATCATAAATACATATACATGTTTTTTTTTTCTTATAGTATACACACAAAAAAGTAAACCATTAATAGTAAGTTTTCAATGAATTTCTTTGTGAAATCGAATCATTGTGGGTACGATGTGAAGGTCACCCACTGTATCATTGTGGGTACGGTATGAAGGTCACCCACTGAATCATTGTGGGTACGGTGTGTAGGTCACCCACTGTATCATTGTAGGTACGGTGTGAAGGTCACCCACTGAATCATTGTGGGTACGGTGTGAAGGTCACCCACTGAATCATTGTGGGTACGGTGTGTAGGTCACCCACTGAATCATTGTGGGTACGGTGTGAAGGTCACCCACTGTATCATTGTGGGTACGGTATGAAGGTCACCCACTGAATCATTGTGGGTACGGTGTGTAGGTCACCCACTGAATCATTGTGGGTACGGTGTGTAGGTCACCCACTGAGGTTGTGTGCTTTAAGGGCATGACGACACAAACACATTTGTTGCGTAACATGATCGCATTGATGTCACTCAGTCATGCGTAGCCATGGGTAGCGTTACACGGGTTGACTTAAACAATGATGTTCTGTAAATTACAAAATAGCTCTGATGCTGTGTAGCTCTATAACGATCTAAATAGATAGGTTACATACTTGTATATAAAACTGAACTTGTATGTAAAATAGAACGTGTATCTAAAATAGAACTTGCATATAAAATAAAACTTGTATATAAAATAACGTGCATAGCCTGTAAAATACAACTAGTTTAAAATACAACCTGTGTGTCAAATACAACGTGTATATAAAATACGACTTGTATATGAAATACAACTTGTATATAAAATACAACTTGCATTTAAAATATATCTTCATAGCCTATAACATACAACTAGTGTGTAAAATACAACTTGTTTATAAAATACAACTGGCATTTAAAATGCTACAGGTTCCGAGGCTTAACTAGCATCTTCTAGACAATCTACAACTCAATAGAATATTTCCAACACACAAGTAACAAAAAGTATGATAATACATTGCCAACAAAAACATAAACTATAATTAATATGCTAAAGTATTTATTTTAAAAAAAGTACAAAACTGCAATACATTCATCACATCCATACCTATTAATTCATTCATTGTATTATCAGCAACCAGTGGTGTATGCGATTGTCTCAAAATTAATTAATTATAGGACAAAACACAACTCACCTGAGATATTTAGTAGTCACAGTTACCTGCTTGCCGATTTGTCATTTGTATTGATTATGTAAATACAAATTTTTGGATTAATATACTTGAAAGATACGATGAAGATAAGTTGTTATCGCCTTGCCATCTGAGATGCGCATATCTTCACAACTTGACAGATATTTAGTGTATCAATAAAACTTTTCTCTATAAATATATACAATGTGTATATTAATGAAATTATATATGTAAAGCAGTATGTGACAAAGAAAAGTTACTTCTCAAGAAATATCTAATGATTGTCTTAAATAGACACAAACATAATTTAATTTGTTTCAGCATCAAGATTTATACCTTGTATTGAGGTAGATGTAGATAATTCCCAGAAAAAATGCGCAAACGGATAACTACCGAAGGAAAAAATGCGCAATCAGAAGAATGCGCAAACACAAACTAATACACTTTAATTATTTTGTCATATTTTCATGGAAAAAAGCGTTATCATGCTATAATGTATATGTGGTCATTCTTTGACAATGTCTATAAATGCTTGATTTAAGAAAACAAATTTAAAAAAAACTTTGTGCATCTTTTTGTTCGCAAGTTTTCCAACTTTTGGTTACCAATGTGGGCTATACAAACCATAGAGCTATGGGGAGTGGGGAGTATGTTGTGTTGATGACAAAAATAAAATGAAACCTTATCTTGGTTAATTATCTTCATAATTAGGTCATATAAATTAATCCAACATTTCAATAATTGAATCAAATGAATTAGTTATACTACAGTAACAGACCTGACGACCAATATATTTCATATCTACAGGTACTCTAGTACCCTCATCTGAAGGTTATTCAACTTCAAGTTCAGATTCAACAGAATCAAGCACCGCTCCTGTTACAACAGCTTCAAGTACAGCTGCAGAGACAACAGCTTCAAGTACAGCTGCAGAGACAACAGCTTCAAGTACGGCTGCAGAGACAACAGCTTCAAGTACAGCTGCAGAGACAACAGCTTCAAGTACGGCTGCAGAGACAACAGCTTCAAGTACGGCTGCAGAGACAACAGCTTCAAGTACGACTGCAGAGACAACAGCTTCAAGTACGGCTGCAGAGACAAGTACGGCTGCAGAGACAACAGCTTCAAATACAGCAACAGCAACAGCTAACTCCACAGCCGCAGGTTTATCAACTACAGCCTTTACCAACACGACTGCAGAAAACACAGGCATGTCAAAAATGTCAAATGTTTTACTTCTCTTCATTCTGTCAACTCTAACTCATCTGGTACATGTGATCATACCACAGATAAAACAAATAGCTTCTTTTAATTTATACTGCTTAAATTAACCTTTATATAATACTAATTCACATTAATTAATTTAAAAAAGATATTCACTTGTTTCTGAATGGAGATGTCAATATAGTTATACAGTTTTCTGTCCTTTTTTTGTTCACATCACGTGTTCCTGAAGTAGTCAGCTGCTAAATGACGGAACACTAAAATATTTTTTAGTCAAACAAACATTTTCACTTCCAGTATTTACATATAATTACTTAGATCTATAACATACGCCGCTTTAAAAGAAAATAATTTTAAACAATTTTTGATAACGTGTGTCTTGAATTTTGTAATGTGCAAAGCTTAGTGATTAAGTAAAAACATTACGGTATTTATCAATATAGATAATTTAAAACGTTAAACGGTAATATTATTACAGTGTGATACGCAGTAATGTCATTGTGATAAGGCATATTTTGTAAATTTTATGGTAATAAAACTGCCATAATTCTTGAGTGCAAACTTCTATCCTTAATGTAAACTGTGGCACAAGAAACATTCGAAATAGGATCCGTAATTCTAAGCACGTTAATATATGAATGTATATGATGTTATGACCCAGAAGGTACTTATGTTAAAGAACTTATTATCCTTTAGCTGTGTTAGTTAAAATGAACGATTGCTACGAATAAATAACGTAACACATTGCTTTGTAATCATTTTTTTTTCACTGTTCTTGCTGGAGACACATGGGGCAGATGAATTATAACTTTTATTTTGGTCTCGGCGTACGGGGGGGGGGGGTTGTGTGGTCAGCACTATACAGAGACACCCTTTATCTACTTACTGTACTTGTCACTACCACTTTAGTTAAGCGCCTGTATTATTTTTTTTATTTAAGATTAATTTTTAAAGTTATTGATAAAATTAATAGTAGGATCTCCCCCGAGTCACCGGAAAGCGGAGGGATCTATTTTTTTAAAATTTCCGTAGGGCGTAATTTTTAATCTCTTCATGTACCGGTATTTCACAATCGTGTTGGACAGATTTTACGCATATTCTTAATTTCCCTTCGTTTTACTTCAATATTCAAGTTTTCTAGCCCAAATATCTTGTTTTTGCACCTTCGATAATCAGGTAAGTGTGTTTAACTTACATTTATTCAATTTTAATAAAAATTGTCTTTGTATTAGATTAATGTTTACATGAATACTTAGGAGTACCGTCAGGGCACACGGTCATATTTTAAGGATTTCTTTGAAATTGCAGATTTTTTATGTGGATTTATAAAAATATTATTTTGATACTAAAATATTGAAATTTTTAGTAGTAGAAGTATAACACACAGTAGTTAGCAGTTGCAGGCTAGTTTACTAGGTAAACTTTATTTGTATGCCTAAGTCTAGTTCCAGTAGTAAGATTTGTTAGTTATATGTACTGCAATAAAATTGTCTTGCCTACAAGAACTAGCGTAAGAACTACGTAATGTATACCTGTAAACTAGTATTAGTCCATAACTCTGCATATAATATAGATATGTATGATACATTTTAATCAGAAGACATAAAACAGTAGGCCACTACGGCTATTCTAAACTCAAAGAGCTCACTTTTTAAAATTGTACACTGTAGTGTAGGCCTGTCACAATATTCTAGTAGTCTACTATCATACTAGTATTAATAGTAGTAGAGTACAGAATGACTTTCGTTTTCAAATATTTGTTCATGCTTCTCATTGTAATAGCTATTTAAAGCTTCCAGCAAAAGCAGTTTAGTCCAGCAACTGGTGCCACACCAGAAAAACCACAGACAAGAATGTGTCCCTAAGGAATAAGGAAGTAGGTCATGTCGACAACTTTTTTCTGTGTTTGGTACAGTCAGAAGAGTGTCTAAGATGTGTTCCCATAGAAAATCCAGTCAAAAACATACTCAAAATTTTATTTTTTGTCGTGTTTGTGAAAACTACAAAAAATCATTGTTCTGATTTCTATGCTATTATTGTACAGTTTGTTCCATTTTTTTTTTGCAAATTCAATTTTTTTGGAAAAATGTCATACATTCCTGATAGTACTTATAAGTAACTATATATTTGGGTCATTAAAAATTTACCAAAATAATTACCTTCGACCCATGCTTCAATTGCCCAAAAGAAATATATAAGAACGCATTGTTTAAGAAACAATTTAATTCAAAACTTATTTCGTGAATAAAGGGTTAATTTAATTGTTGTGTGCTGACGAATAATTTGGGTGGAAATTTTCGGAGTGTTTGTAATTGTATTTAATTTGTAAAGATACTAACATTACCAGTTAGAAATATGTATTAATATTATAAGAATTTACAGGTTTTAATGAATTTAATTTATTATGTAAGCGTTTAAGGATTTTCTTCTGATGTGTTTAATTTAACTTGTGTTTATGCCGCTAACTAAATATAAAAATAAATAAACAAATGTTATTGTACACTCGAGTTCAAATCATTTGCAGAATTGTTAAAATTGGTGTAAAAGATTAGTAATAAGCGGATGAAAACCGTTGAACACATTACGTCACTCTGGTGTTTAGAACTACATCGATTTCATCCCAGATTGGCACGCAGAGGTCACGCGTCTAAAACAAATCATCATTGGTAACAAATGTCCTTGATTTATTTTTTCCTAAGATGGCAGCAAGTAGAAGGTCTCTGATAAATCTTCTCAAATTATAAGATCAGTACATAATATTTACAAGGGACGGTGTGGCCTAAGCCGTAGAGCGTTAGGCTGCTAGACCGAAAGTCTCGAGTTCGACTCCGGGTTTAAGTCAGCAGAACGAATCCTGTATATGACTTTGCAAGAAACCCTAACCCTAACCCCAGTGTTGCTAAATGTTTCAGTTGTCGAAGTGTTTTGCATTTGTGAGAAAAATCAAATATTTCTTACCTAACCATTCACGACATAGTAATTATGACTGCCACACTTCTGCCATTTATTTCTATTTTATTTTTGTGAGTTGGCAGTCAATTGTTGTGTAAAAGTTGTTACCTGAACTGTCTACAGATAGAAAACTGTAACTGAGACAAATCATGATACGGTATATTTAAATCTATATAACATCTGTTGGTAAGACAATTTTACTTTAATATATATATATATATATATATATATATATATATATATATATATATATATATATATATATATATATATATAATGTATCCAATAGATTATAAAGTGACCCACAAAATAATCACTAGAAAAGTGTTGAGGTAATAAAAATCTTATTTAAAAATGCTCTTAGTAGTAGTCGGTAGTAACAAGCGAGACAACTTGAGTATAACTTAACTTCCAAATTATATTACAGTTATTTCCCTTCGTTTCACATTTTTATGAATGTAACTTAAGATATCGTCAATGGTTGTTTACATTATTCTCCAATGTTTTGTTTAATCATTGTAAATGTGGAAATCTTATTCCTAGTGTGACGTAGGAATGTAAACTTGTCATGGTTTGTGTTACGGGGAGAAGGGGAAAGTACTAAAGTGAAGATTCACACTTTTTCAATTTGAGATTAGGGTTAATACTAGTGTTAAGATTGGGGTTAAGGTAAATGCTTTGATTAGGGTTTAGACGCTAACGGTCATTGCAAGAAAATAATGAATCATGAATTTTTAAAATATCAAAATAGAGGTTATGCGTTAATAGGCATACATATACATTTTGTTTTTCTGAAGAAAGTTTGTAATTGTTATAGGCATACTGGCGGGCATAAAAATACATAAGCCTGCTACATGCATAAACATTGGGCATACATAAATCTATGTTAGAGACCTATAACTGAAACTATACCTTGTGCAAGTTAAAAAAAAACATTATCCTCCAATGTTTGATTTATTAAAAGTGTAAAAATGATTAATTTTATTTAATTAAAAAAATGTAACATAAATTTCATAAAGCACTTTAAAATTCTGGTCAGACACTTTTGTAACTAGACAATTATATAGCAGAAAATTGTATATTTAAAATAATAAGAAATATAATTATAATAAGATAGGCCTACATTTTTGGAATAGAATAGGCTTGCTCATAGATTACATAGCATAATTTAAGAAGTTACATAATCACAAATATACTATTGTAATAGCATCATTCTCTTTGTATTAAAAAAAACCTATCAGTTATATTTTCTTTTAGTAGGCTATTCACGCGAAATTAACTGACAATGAGCAAAAGTGATTTTAAAATTTTTGGTATACTTCGAACAAAGGTTGGGATTACGTAACCTGACATGTGATCGTTATGTAACTTAATTGGACCATTTTATATACTACCATTAGCTTCAAGTTGTTTTTTTATTCCGTTATTTTTCGCCTATTATTATCTCGTTTGTTGATTTTTTTAAGAGGAAACGGGCAATGCGCTTATGTTTTAAAAAAAAAAAAAAAAAATAAATGGTTGATTTTCTCGAATACACGTAAATGAATTAAGCGAATTGCTTTATTCGTCTATCCAAACTAAAATAAGCACTAACCTGAATTGTCTAGTCGGTACGAAGAAAGGTATAAGCTTGTAAGTGACGTGTTTAGTCCCTCACTTGCAGCCTCCGCTAATATTGTATGTGGATGTTGTTACATCGAATGACAGGTACCCTCTGTCCGTAGTTGTAGCCTTTGGTTGTGTGTGCTGTGTTATGGAGGAAGTTATCAGTTCATAGTTGATTCAACGCGTGTCAATTTGTGACAGCTGGGTAGCAGTTGATGTCTTGTCTGGTATTACGTTTACTGCCCACCTCCCTCCCTCCCACACACACACACATCCACACACCTCCTTCCCCCACACCTTCTAACTGTTTAGGAACACAACGCGACCTTACTCCAGGATGTGGTGGTTTGTGTTTTTATGGTTACAGTTACGACATCCGAGATGGTATCAAGTTACAAGGTTGATAGAGAAGAAGGGGGGGGGGAGTGAAGGGGTTTGAGGAAGGAGCGGACGCTTGGCGTTACGGTCTGATGCTTCTTGTTTCCGCTTGAGTTAAAGTGTGATAATGCTTTCTTGGCTAAAACTCTGTGAGTCTGTCTGTTCGTCCGTCTCCCAGTTCGTCGGCCGTCCGTCCATCTCTCAATAAATGCGTCTGTTTTTCAGTCCGTCCGTCTGTCTGTCTCGTCTGTCTGTCTCGTCTGTCTTGTCTCGTCTGTCTCGTCTGTCTGTCTGTCTGTCTGTCTGTCTGTCTGTCTGTCTGTCTGTCTGTCTGTCTGTCTGTCTGTCTGTCTGTCTGTCTGTCTGTCTGTCTTGTCTCGTCTGTCTCGTCTGTCTTGTCTTGTCTGTCTGTCTGTCTGTCTGTCTGTCTGTCTGTCTGTCTGTCTGTCTGTCTGTCTGTCTGTCTGTCTGTCTGTCTGTCTGTCTGTCTGTCTGTCTGTCTGTCTGTCTGTCTGTCTGTCTGTCTGTCTGTCTGTCTGTCTGTCTGTCTGTCTGTCTGTCTGTCTGTCTGTCTGTCTGTCTGTCTGTCTGTCTGTCTGTCTGTCTGTCTGTCTGTCTGTCTGTCTGTCTGTCTGTCTGTCTGTCTGTCTGTCTGTCTGTCTGTCTGTCTGTCTGTCTGTCTGTCTGTCTGTCTGTCTGTCTGTCTGTCTGTCTGTCTGTCTGTCTGTCTGTCTGTCTGTCTGTCTGTCTGTCTGTCTGTCTGTCTGTCTGTCTGTCTGTCTGTCTGTCTGTCTGTCTGTCTGTCTGTCTGTCTGTCTGTCTGTCTGTCTGTCTCGTCTTTCTGTCTGTCTGTCTGTCTCGCCTGTCTGTCTCGTCTGTCTGCCTCTTCTGTCTGTCTGTCTGTCTGTCTCGTCTGTCTGTCTGTCTTGCCTGTCTGTTTCGTCTGTCTGTCTGTCTGTCTCCTCTGTCTCGTCTGTCTCGTCTAGCTGTCTCGTCTCTCCCATCTGTCTGTCTGTCTATAACTTAACAACCACATCACAGGGTTATTAACAGAAGCAACGAGTACGCATAAAAAAATGTTTCAGAGTATAAAATTACGTTAATGGAGGATCTATTTCATAGAAACCTGAATTCTCTTCAGTGGGGGTTCACAAGTTTCTGTTTTTATGTACATCGCGATCTTATCAGATTGTTAAGAAAATTGAACAAACCCACATCCCACGCACGCCCCTCCCCCCTCCTCTTACGAATTTTATGACGTTGTGTTATATTATTGATTATAAGTTAAAATGAAAAAAAAATTATGTAAATTAAAGATATGTCGTTTTTTTTAACACTACGCTATACGGATATTACCGGCACGTAATAGCATTTAGGAATCTTTTGTTTAATTTTTAATTTAATAAGATTCGGATATCTTTTGAATGCTTTAACCGATATTATCTGCTACAATTAAATTATATTGCGGTGCTGTGATTTACTCTAGCGCCGCCCCCCCCCACCTCACATTGACGTCATTATCCTAACAACCTCACCATAGCGCTACCTGGCAACCACAACACCCACTCAACCCGTTTAGACGTTACTACTCAAACCCCACCACATAATGACGTCCCAAACTTACCCCTCCCCCAAACATAGACGTCCCTACGCTATTATTACTATATCCTAACAATGTATCGCTGTCATAATTTGACCCCATAGACATATGTTAATCTACTCGCACCCTCAACTGTTCCGACGGATCTACCCTAATAGCACCCCCACCCGATAACAATACCCCTACCTTAACATTACCCCTATCTTTCAGACGTAACTACAACGACACTGTACCACCCTTTCAAGATTTCTATAAAATACCAGCACACCCCAAAATAACGTCAATAACTTTACACTTACCACCCCCCCCCCCATTCTAATTAGACGTCCCTAACTTAACACTCCCCCCATTCTAATTAGACGTCCCTAACTTATCACTCTCCCCATTCTAATTAGACGTCCCTAACTTAACACTCCCCCCATTCTAATTAGACGTCCCTAACTTAACACTCCCCCCATTCTAATTAGACGTCCCTAAACTAACACTCCTCCATGCAATAATAACGTCCCTAAACTAACACTCCCCCATTCTAATTAGACGTCCCTAAACTAATACTCCCCCATCCTACGTAGACGTCCCTAACTTACCACTCCCCCATTCTAATTAGACGTCCCTAAACTAACACTCCCCCATTCCAATTAGACGTCCCTAAACTAATACTCCTCCATGCAATAATAACGTCCCTAACTTACCACTCCCCCATTCTAATTAGACGTCCCTAAACTAACACTCCTCCATGCAATAATAACGTCCCTAACTTACCACTCCCCCATTCTAATTAGACGTCCCTAAACTAACACTCCTCCATTCTAATTAGACTTCCCTAAACTAATACTCCCCCATCCTACGTAGACGCCCCAAACTTAACACTCCCATGCGCAATAATGACGTCCCTAATTCAACACCACCAACTACACACACCCCAGCCCCCACACTACTCTACCCTAACATGCCATTGACGCCCCCCCCCCCCCCCTCCCTGTGAAATCCAGGTAAAAGACGACCGTCATGTTTCGAAGCTAGTTTTTTTTAAACCAACGTCAACTCGACAATAGCAGCTATCCTGTAACAGACGACACTGGATGTCGGCAGATCTTATACAGTGTTAACAACTGTACGACAGACAAGCTAGATCTATATAACACAGTAACGTGATCCCATCCATACAATCCATGTTACGTTGTGTATAGGTCTATCACCTTATCAAGCCGCTTGTTATTGTATGTCGTCACATCGCCTTAAACAGTAGCTGAATCAAGTTTTATATCTGTCGCATACTACATTTGTAACATAATTTTGATAATCAGTAAAATTAATAGTTTATTAATGTGTGTGTAAAATATATTCAACCAAACAATGTAGGCTAGGCCTATATTAAATGTTGTTGACTGGAATATATATATATATATATATATATATATATATATATATATATATATATATATATATATATATATATATATATATGTATATATATATATTTAATGGAATGTGTATGTGTGTAAGCAGTTATAATTGTAATGGGTATGATAAAATGTATTCAGTGTTAACAGAATTCATAAAAAAATACTTTTCATCTTTTTTTATTTTATTTTAAATTTAAAGACGATTTAGTTAATATGTTTTGCTGTCCCCCAACTCATTTCAACACTAGTTCAACCACCTTTACTGTCCACGTGTATCACGCTCATTACATACCAAAGCGTAGGATCGTAACAAAAAAGCCGACAAGGTACGAAGGCTGTCATCGACGCAGCCGTTGACAGCACACAATGTTGACGGTCGAGGCCGGCAAAGGAAAAACATATCTAGAAACTATTTTTTTTACCGTGTATTCAAATAAATATTAAGCAATATAGCCGTTTTTGTCTAGGTTTTTCTACGGTCATTTAAAACTATGTCCACATTTAAATGTTAACCAAGACGTGTGTATGTTTACGGAATATTTAAAATAAAAAGAATAAAGAACATTGCACAATATACAGCAAAAGCATGTGATTCTAAGAAAGAACCTACACATCCACGACCAATTCTCAGTATCACAGTTGGTAACACTAAGCATAAGATACAAGCCATCAAACGAATAAAAAAAAAAAATTGCAATAGTCTCATGTAACAGGATATGGCATTCTACATATATTCTATATATGACATTATATATATATATATATATATATATATATATATATATATATATATATATATATATATATATATATATATATATATATATATATATACTAGCTTATATCCGTGCTTCGCTACGGTGTGGATGGTGCTACATCTTGTGGTGTATATGGATATTCACGAAAATTAAGCCACAAAAAAACCAAAAGCCACAAGTGCAGTATTAAATATCTTAAATAAATGTTTTCTATTCTGTCTTTCTGTCTTTCGGGAACGCTCACAACAAAACACAAGGAAATTTAAGATGAATGGAGAAAGACGTCACATGGAACCTATTGGAATTTTTCAAGACCAACGAAATATGTTAAGTTCTAAAGCCGGAAAAGTACACAGAATCAAATGTATATAGACAATATATAATTTATAAAGGAAATATACACCTATACCAGTGTCAGCTCCCCTCCCCAGGATAATTCAATCGGCCTCTCGCGAATGTTTCAAGTTTCCCTCCGCCCCCCCCCCCCCCCCCCCCCCCACTCCCCGCCGGGGAAAAACGTCTGAAACTTTCTGCATGATTAAGGTTTAGCGGCCAAAAGTAGGAAACGGGTTTAGATATAGGTTATTTCTTTCAGGTTTTTTTTTTCTATCCGGTGAGTGGGGAGGGGGGGGGGGGGGGCTGAAATTTTCAAGCGACTATGTCTAGTGACTCACTATATGTCCAGTGACTATAAAATCAGTGACGTTCTATAATGTGTAAAATGGGTAAATATTTCAAATGGCCCCTAGTGATCAGAACTCTAAAATGTCTCCCAATGATTGGTACCCTAAAATGTCCCCTAGTAATCGGTACTCTAAAAAGTCCCCTAGTGATCGGTACTCTAAAAAGTCCCCTAGTGATCGGTACTATAAAAAGTCCCCTAGTAGTTAGTACTCTAAAATGTTCCCTAGTGATCGGTGCTTTAAAATGTCCCCTAGTGATCGGTACTCTAAAAAGTCCCCTAGTAGTTAGTACTCTAAAATGTCCCCTTATAATCGGTACTCTAAAAAGTCCCCTAGTAGTTAGTACTCTAAAATGTCCCCTTATAATCGGTACTCTAAAAAGTCCCCTAGTAGTTAGTACTCTAAAATGTCCCCTTATAATCGGTACTCTAAAAAGTCCCCTAGTAGTTAGTACTCTAAAATGTCCTCTAGTAATCGGTACTCTAAAATGTCCCCTAATGATCGGTACTCTAAAAAGTCCCCTAGTAGTTAGTACTCTAAAATGTCCCCTTATAATCGGTACTCTAAAAAGTCCCCTAGTAGTTAGTACTCTAAAATGTCCCCTTATAATCGGTACTCTAAAAAGTCCCCTAGTAGTTAGTACTCTAAAATGTCCCCTTATAATCGGTACTCTAAAAAGTCCCCTAGTAGTTAGTACTCTAAAATGTCCTCTAGTAATCGGTACTCTAAAATGTCCCCTTATAATCGGTACTCTAAAAAGTCCCCTAGTAGTTAGTACTCTAAAATGTCCCCTTATAATCGGTACTCTAAAAAGTCCCCTAGTAGTTAGTACTCTAAAATGTCCTCTAGTAATCGGTACTCTAAAATGTCCCCTAATGATCGGTACTCTAAAATTCGTTCAGCTGTTGGAGCACGGTATTGTGTCCTCTGATTTTAATTGTACAAAATGTCCATTGACTCTACAATGTGACCAGTAATTCCTTATATTTTCTTACCTTGTGATATTAACAATAATTCCTTATATTACTTACCTTGTGATATTTTTCCGTCCCTGTGTTCCACATGAGTAGACATGTATTTGTTTATGTCGCTAATGATATACCAACATAGCAACCGTGACCCCCCCGGCAGCCTGTTGTTCTTCTGCCCACCCGAGACACCTGGGTACGACTTACGTAGAATCCTGGTTCTAGCCATTGTTCTTGCACAACGGAGCCAACCGACCGGGGTTATATAACAGACCCGATCAGCAATAGACCAAAAGAACTGCCAAGAACGCCACTGGTTTACAAGAAACCTCTCAAGCTTAGACTGAGGGCTCACTCGTTATTTAAAAGGTAAGCCTTTTATTGTCAAATCTTGTATAATAAATATAACGGTAATTAAATGAAAAATATAACTGTCATGTTTGCCTGAGCAATTTTTTTTTCAAATTGCGATTTCCGTAGATCATTAAAGAAAAAAAAATCTAGAAAGCAATTGAAATTACTTTTAGTTAATGGCTAATTATTTTATACCGTTTTAAGTAAATTACCCGATTTTATTTCTGCAGGTAAGTTGATATAAGTATTTGAATGGAGTAAATCTGACTAGAATCTGATATATAGGCATATATATATCTTTGCAGTTACATACACGTTAAAAAGATTTCGTATTTAACTTGATAAGTTCCTAAGCCTGTTATTAAATTGGACCCTTAAATAGTCTAGGTGTTGCATGTCAGTGCTAAATATCGATATTTTAAAAAAATATCTTTCTCAAAAAAAAAGCTTGTTTATAGTTGTAGTGGAACTAGTACGCTGCATTCACCACATTCTGAAAAAAAATATAAATAGAAAGTTAAAATGCCCAACACTGTTTAAACGATATGCTTTCGGGGACCACCCATGAAACCAGGGGCATAAGTTTATTAAGCTTATACCTTAATACGGCGCTAATTATACCTCGATAAAGTATATCATATTTAAAACGTGCTTCGTATATCAACATAATACTACATACATTTACAAAATACCACTCACGATTAAAAAAGCAGTACTTACACTTACAATACACCTCCTACAATTACAAGTCTCTACTTACAATTTAAAACACCACTTACAATTACAAACTGCTGTTTCATTCCACCAATTTATTTACAATACTAAAATCCACACAAACAGCAGTTTATTTAGTAATCAAACATCCAACATTCGATATAGCACTTGTAATTAAAGTGCGTGAATACACAAGATAAAACCACAGGAATAATACTGCATTCATTTTGGCGGCCTCTCGAAATCTCATTTTCCCCGATTATATATAGCCCTACATTCACTCTCTTCAATCAGTGAGCGATCTCCAAAATCAAGGAAAATACAGTGATTGATCGCTCACACATTCACTTCCGATGGCAAGGTATTTAACCATCACACACCTTTCACCCCTAATACAATTCACCATAATACAGTCGGTTACACTCTGCTTACAATTACAAATCTCTGCTTACAATTACAAAATACTACGTATAATACAAGACGTCTCTGTTTCTTTGAAACAGTTGCAGGTGATTGGCTAAGAAAATGACGGGAATCAAGTCAAGCTTGTTGGTGATTGTTTTACTCGCAGTGTACAACGAGAATGTGACGTCTGCATCATGTACGTATAAATATAAGCAGGCACAATATAATCCTAGTGCAGGGGTCGGCAACCTACGGCTCGCGAGCCGCATGTGGCTCTTTCGATGTCAGGATGCGCCTCGCCAGTTCCATAATAATTATATTATTTATTTTCATAACTCATAAAAATAGTATTCGTAAAAACAACTTTAAACAAGATAAAATCACTAAGAATAGATCTAGGTGGAGTAGAGCGTATACTGACATCTGGCAGCTGCTTACCAGTTCCACAACTATGATGTGGCCAGCCCCGTGGCAGTGGTTCCATGCTTTTCACTACCGAAGTGCACAATTTTTGTTTTTCGAATATTTTCAAAGTAGCCTAATTGTTATTTTATTCAGAAGGCATTTTTTTTTTGAGTCCGTGTGCATTAACTTCATTTGAGTGACATAGTTTTTTTTTAGTTATCTATCTATCTATCTATATACTACTAAAACTCAAGTTTGTTTACATGTTTGAATATTTTGTTTTTGTGTTCGTCTGATTTCGTACTGTAAGGAAACTGCTTTATATGGGGGGCTGTAAAATAGTATGTAGGTAGAGAACCATTTTTCCTTTCAGACAGACTGTTAATCACACATTTATTTAGAGATTTATTTATTTATTGATTTATTCATAGGTAGATTAACCACATTAATTTTAAAGTTTTAGAACAATGGCTTATTTTTGACTGAAAAGTGACGTTTGATAACTCATTTTTTTTTAAATTTGTTATTGGGGAGAATCTGCATTATGTGTAGAGCTGTAAAATAGGATTTTGGGTGGTAAATATTGTTCCTTCTTAAACACACTGTTAATTACAAACTAATTTAAAGCCGTTAATTAATTTATTGATATATTTATTGGTAGATTAACCACATTAATTATAAAAGTTTAGAACAATGACTTTGTAATAGTAAAATGATTTTCATTTTTTTTACCACAATGTTTTCAATTATTTTTTCTTATATATGTGTATGATTTTTTTTTTTTGACTATCAGGACATCGCTAGGCACAGGCCAGGTGAAGTAGAGTCCACCTGTTTCTATGTTCTCAGCATATGAAGGGATAGTGTGGTCAGAGCCATGCTCGGTCGGAATCGTTTTTTTTAAAATACAAACATGTCTGAGACTTGGTGGGGCACTGGGCAGGTGAAGTAGAGTTTAGTAGAGTTTTTAAAATATAAAAAACGTCTTTTTGAATGTGGGGTCTGGTTATTTTGGGATGATAAATGCTGTCAGACATGATGTCATTTATGGATGACCCCCCGAAACCCACGGTTATCTAACTAGATAACGGGTAGTCTAGTTAGCTTCTAAATTGGGTAGGGATAGTCGTATGGTTATATAATTTGATTTTATTATCCTAGCAGAGCTAGGTAAAATACTTTAATATGTTTTGTGCGAAACATGCATATAATAAATGGGTTTAAGTATGAAATAATATTTATTTAAAATTCATTTACCTAATCCTAATCAAATACCATAATATTGACAACAAGTGTTAGTGGCTCTTTATAAACTGTGAGATTTTGTAAATTGTAACTTTTGGCTCTCTTGTCTCGAAAGTTTGCCGACCCCTGTCCTAGTAAACTACACCCTCGGTTATTCGCCGCCCCCCCCCTACCCCCTACCCTCGGCGTTCCCTACAATCCTTAAATACCTTAAACTTCCTACCACCGATTAGCAAAATTAGGCGGGGTCGAGGTGGGGTGGGGGGGGGGGGGGGGGTCCGTACCGATTGACACAAAACTGGGAATAGAGGTCGGCGTAGTTAGGTCGATAAAGCTCATTGATGCTGAGCGGTAAAGTCCCGAGTTCGAGCCCCCAGACAGATGAGGCTTGATAGCAGGGGACAGCAACTCTTCTAGGAGAGACAACTCAAATATTATTTAACTGCTGCCTTGTAGCAGAGGCGTAGCGAGGGGGGATATATGTCCCCGGGCGCCGACCTTAGGGGGTGGAAAAACAAATTGAAAGTTTGAAGGGGGGGGGTGCAAATCAAAAGTTCGAGGGGGGGGGGTTACACATTGAAAGTTTGTCCCCGGGGAGGGTCGAGACGCTTCTGTCTTGTAGTTTGTTCTTGGTAGGGCACAAGATATGGAGGCAGGTCCTAAAAGAAAAGCTGTCTGGAATTTAAGACAATGGGACATATAAAACCCAAAACAGTAAAGTGACACTACTACTAGAAACTATTTGAAATCAGATTCTATCGCGTGCATCATGTTTCTTCTAAACGACATATATCTACACTAAATGCGGTCAATCTCTGCTCAAAGATATCTTAACAATATGACGTAAATTTCATATTGTTTTATTCTGTGGAAAACTGCAAATTATGGCCCACAAAATAACCTTAAATAGTCAAAGTCGACTTACTTATGTAATATGTAATAATAAAAAAATTAAGTTGAGTGAATTCGAAATTTCGCAGTATTATAATGGTAATACAATTTAATTAATTCGCTATATTGTATTATTAGAACTGCTAGGAAATGAATTTGAGTGAATTCGCTAGATTGCTGAATAAGATCTATTGATAAAAAAGTTAGTCGTATGAATTCAATTAATTGCAGGTTTGAAAATAAATATCAAAATATTGTTTTTTTTATAGCAACAGATGCAAGCTCAACAGATGCAAGCTCAACAGTTGCAAGCTCAACAGATGCAAGCTCAACATCTGCAAGCTCAACAGATGCAAGCTCAACAGATGCAAGCTCAACATCTGCAAGCTCAACAGATGCAAGCTCAACATCTGCAAGCTCAACAGATGCAAGCTCAACATCTGCAAGCTCAACAGATGCAAGCTCAACATCTGCAAGCTCAACAGATGCAAGCTCAACAGGTGCAAGCTCAACAGCTGCAAGCTCAACAGATGCAAGCTCAACAGGTGCAGGCTCAACAGCCACAGGTACAACAGCCACAGGTACAACAGCCACAGGTACAACAGCCACAGGTACAACAGCCACAGGTACAACAGCCACAAGTACAACAGCCACCAACACGACTGCTGACAGCTCAGCTGTGACTCAGATGTCGAATGTTTTGATTCTCTCAGTTCTGCCCACTGTTGCCTTTCTGCTACACGCCATCAAGTTTTAGACGTAACACTTCTCTATTCCCACCTTTCTGACGTCACCAAGCTATACCAGCAAAACGTCTCTATTCCCACCTTTCTGACGTCACCAAACTATACCCACAACACTTATCTATTCCCACCTGTCTGATACACGTCACCAAACTATACCCACAACACTTCTCTCTTCCCACTCTTTTGATTCAAGTCACTTTAACAACTGAAACACTTGTCTACCTTTAATACTTTTAACATTAACCCTTGTTTGGTTGCTAATAATTTATTTTAAAAAATGTGTTACTGTTATTTTTATATTAACGTATTAATTTTTAACATAGTATTTTTATTGATGGTGTTTTAATTGAACATTTACCACTAATGCATTGGAGTAAATATTTCTGATATATGACTTCATACATTTTGACACGAACCAGTCATTAAGCTGACTGTTAGTTTATGTTGTCTTTCTGTTCCTGAAGTAGTTGACTGCTTGATGACGGAGCAGATGAAGGCAATAGTGTCAAACACTTGTTTAGTAGTAAATGTTGCCAATTTATATACCATATTTTGGTTTATTTTAATACTGAATTCTAATGTGTGGAAATGTAATACATTTTTATACCTAAATCCTAACTCGATAAACGCGGGTCGTATTGTAAGAAGTCGAACGATATGAAACTCTAAACCAAACATTTAAAATCTCAAGCAAGTAATTGTGTTTGTTACTCTGATTAAACTTGCACATATGTATTATTTTTTTATTATTTTATTTTTTGTTTAATTAAAATATGTAATAAAGACTATAAATAATACGCATTAAGATTTTGATTTACACCAATCTTGATTTCGTAAAACACAATTTTGTTTTTGAATAGCCTATGAAGTCCAAATGAATGTATTTTTAATAATGACATTTCAATCTTTTTTGTTCTGTTTTGTTCTGCAGAAATAACAATAAAATTATTAACACAATGTATATATGTTAGTTCATTTTCTTGTATTTAGTCGAACGTAGATAACAATTCAACATTGACGTTAACTATTTTAACGTCTACGCTATTTCACACACTGTCAAACAGTGTTAAGCTTTACGAAAAAGCTGAAACATTTCTCTCACCCATGTTACCAGCTAGACCCGTGGGTTACCACATTTCTCTCACCCATGTTACCAGCTAGACCTGTGGGTTACCACATTTCTCTCACCCATGATACCAGCTAGACCCGTGGGTTACCACATTCATTTCTCTCACCCATGATACCAGCTAGACCCGTGGGTTACCACATTTCTCTCACCCATGTTACCAGCTAGACCTGTGGGTTACCACATTTCTCTCACCCATGTTACCAGCTAGACCCGTGGGTTACCACATTTCTCTCACCCATGTTACCAGCTAGACCTGTGGGTTACCACATTTCTCTCACCCATGTTACCAGCTAGACCTGTGGGTTACCACATTTCTCTCACCCATGATACCAGCTAGACCCGTGGGTTACCACATTTCTCTCACCCATGTTACCGTGGGTTACCACATTTCTCTCACCCATGTTACCAGCAAGACCCGTGGGTTACCACATTCCTCTCACCCATGTTACCAGCTAGACCTGTGGGTTACCACATTTCTCTCACCCATGTTACCAGCTAGATCCGTGGTACTGCACCTAATGACAGGCCCAACCTATGAGATCCGAACCCTGTACGTTCGAGAGAACTCGCTCGCGGTTACCTTTAGACCACACTACGCAACTAACTTCTGCTAAACCGTTCCAAACTACATACACATTTAAACAACCAGGATTAAAGGTCTGAATGAACACGTGCGAACAAAATCTAGTGTAAACTTCTACTATGATAAGACCTGTTTACAAAATGTATTTCACTGAATGCACACACACACAAACACACGCACAAATACACACACACTCACACCACTATATCTCTAGTAAATAGCCTACATTTTGGGTATTATTACTTTGAAATACACCACTACTTAGTATAGTTAATAGACTACGGCTAATTATGTACTTGTTCCCCTCTTGTCGATCATTAAATAACAGTGTGAGAAAATTGTACAGTTCGTTGGTACTCCTTGGATGATTACACGTGTAAGAATTCAAAGCGAATTAATAACAATTATTTTTAAAAAAATAAGTCAGTCACGAGTTATAGAAATATAACAGTTCATCTTTTTAAAACTATCTTCCATTGTTTTCTTTCCACCTGGTAACAACTTAGGCTAGTATGATAAATGGTAGAGTAGGATCCATCAATTACTGAGATCCGGGCCTTTGATCTAGATTCTAGTGGATGAATAAAAGGTTGTTTATACAAATGATAGTGTGCTCTGCTTCTATAGCTTCTGTTAATAGCTTCTGATTTTATGACAAAATGATTCATCACGCTCATAAATACGACACATTTATTTAACATAGTGAGTCACAGTTTAGGTATATATGTGTGTATATATATATATATATATATATATATATATATATATATATATATATATATATATATATATATATATATATATATATATATATATATATGTATGTATATATATATATATATATATATATATATATATATATATATATATATATTTATATATATATATATATATATATATATATATATATATATATATATATATATATATATATATATATATATATATATATATATATACAATGCCGAGTATATATGTGTTAACTTACTTTTATATGTTATTTTTAAAAATGTTGCATTAATTTACATACAGACACACTAAGTTTATAAAAACACTAAACGACTTTTACCTGTGTTTTTTTAATTTCTTGTATTGATTGCAAGCCATGTGTACCCGTTACACCTGAATTATAGCCCTACAGATTTTAATGTTATTCTTGTTTATTTATAAAATAGTTATGGTCAAAACGAAATGTGCTTTACTAAACGTTGAACAACATTAGTGACAATGCAAAAAATAAATAAATAGCTAAACATCCGACACATTTCAAATAAAATCGGCTACCAATACCTATTAGAAAAATTAAAACCAAATTATATCCATTATTATTCAAAAGAACACCGTATTAAATGCACACGCTGATTAAAAGACTTAAATGATTCCGTTAAAAATCCGACTATTTAATGGTCTGTTTGTTTGTTGTTTTTTTTAAAGTTATTCGCAATAGTTTGAAGAAGAATATATATTTCATAGCATTCGTCTTGATAAGTAGATCTATAAATCTAGATCTAAATCAAATTCGAATGAAATAGTTCTTTTCTTTATATTCTAAAATCGGAAGATGACGCCATTACATTTGTGTTCTTTCTATAGTGTAAACATGTGGCATGTGACGTCATTGTTTGTTGCGTTCTAGTCACAGCTATAAACACTGTTCCGGTTGTGTATTTAAAATTGTGTTTCTACATTTATTTTTATTTTCCTTCTTTAAATAAAATTTAATTTATACATTTAAAACATCTATCATATTATTTTCAAAAAGGCCGTATCAAGTTCTCCAGATGCCGCTGAAGATACTGATATCACAGCTTTTGAAAATATTTTGCTGACAGAGAGAGAGAGAGAGAGAGAGAGAGACAGAAATGCGCACATGGGCTTTTATATATTAGGATATACTTTCTAAAAAGTTTATGTAATTAAAATTTGATTAAAAACATGTCTATATCCCCAGTTGCCATCCCCCGTAGTATTAATACTAATAGTTTCGCTGTCTCTCTATGTATCTATCTATCTGTCTGACAAGAACGCTCTAGAGAAAACACAAGGAAATTAAAAACCTGCATAGTAATTCGAAAAACGAAGTATGACGTCGTCACATTTAGCATAGAGTTGAAAATAATCTCAAGGCGGAAAGTGCACACAGTAATATAATGACGTCATTGATTCTCGCGAAAACATTGAATAAAGAGGAAATGTTGTCTAATCTAAGTGGTTTGCGTGAAGAGTTTCTTGCATACAATTCTTCGGGTAGGGGCGAAGCCCCACCCCCCGCGTAAGAACGTCTGAGCCCCTCCCCCTCCCCAACTCAAAAGAAATTTCTTTATCGATACTCTATAATAAAATTACCGCCTAATTAATGTGTCTAATCTCAAAAGTGGTTTTCTTGCAATTTCTTTAAAGCAATTCTTCGGGTAGTGGCTAAGCGCGACACCAGTGTTTCTTTCAGACTTTTTCCTCCCCGGAAAGGGGTGGGGGTAATTGAAATTTTCGGGGGCGGGGGTAGAATTTTCGGGAAGGGGGGCGGACACTGAAAAAAGTATATAATTATATTTCGTTGAATGGGACGGTAGACGTGTTTTTTTGGGAGTGGGGGGTGGGGGGTGGGGGGTGGGGTGGGTGGGGGTGGGGGGGGGGGGTGGTTTCCTCATCGATACTCTATAATAAAATTACCGCCTAATTAATGTGTCTAATCTAAAAAGTGGTTTTCTCGCAATTTCTTTAATGCAATTGTTCGCGTAGTGGCTAAGCGCGACACCAGTGTTTCTTTCAGACTTTTTCCTCCCCGGAGAGGGGTGGGGTACTTGAAATTTTCGGGGGCGGGGGTAGAATTTTCGGGGAGGGGGCGGACACTGGAAAAAGAATATAATTATATTTCGCTGAATGGGACGGTAGACATGTTTTTTTGGGGGGTGGGGGTGGGGGTGGGTGGGTGGGGGTGGGGGTGGTGTGTCTGGGGGGGGGGGTGGGTTGGTTTTAGTTTAGAGAAAAGAGACAGCACTATCAACCTAGCGCCCGTTGTATCCTTCCTCAACGGGCCATTTTTCTCGTTAATACTAATAGTTTCGCTGTCTGTCTATCTATCTATCTATGTATCTGACAAGAACACTCTAGAAAAAACACAAGCAAATTAAAAACATGCATAGTTATTCGAAAAACGAAGTATGACGTCGTATAGTAGAAAATAATCTCAAGCCGGAGAGTGCACAAAGTAATATGACGTCATTGATTCTCGAGTAAACATTGAATAAAAAGGCAATTTTGTCTAATCTAAATGGTTTGCGTGAAGAGTTTCTTTCATACAATTCTTCGGGTAGGGGCGAAGCCCCACCCCCACGTAAGAACGTCTGACCCCCCCCCCCCTCCCCAACTAAAAAGAAATTTCTTCATCGATACTCTATAATAAAATTACCGCCTAATTAATGTGTCTACTCTAAAAAATGTTTTTCTTGCAATTTCTTTACTGCAATTCTTCGGGTAGTGGCTAAGCGCGACACCAGTGTTTCTTTCAGACTTTTTCATCCCTGGAGGGGAGGAACCTTTTCTAATCTAATAAGTGTTTTGCGTGCACAGCTCTTTTCATGTATCTCTTCCGGTAGGGGCGAAGCCCCGCCCAGGTTCTTCCTTTAGTTTGTATGATCTACAAATGCGACCAGTGTTTTTTTCAGACCTTTTAGTCCCCGGAGAGGGGTGGGGGTACTTGAAATTTTCGAGGGCGGGGGTAGAATTTTCTGGGAGGGGGCGGACACTGAAAAAAGTATATAATTATATTTCGTTGAATGGGACGGCAGACATTTTTTTGGGTGTGTGTGGGGGCGGGGGGGGGGGGGAGGGTTGGTTTTAGTTTAGAGAAAATAGACAGCACTATGGAAGTGCAACACGATGATTTAGATACATTTATAACCAACATAGCGGTTCGTTTAAAGCCGACCATTCATTGGTAAACATGAATATTTAGTTTCAAAGTTTGAGAAACTTTTTCGGTTTCTTAACGTCTAACTAAATGATCACGAGTAACACCATATGGGAAAACTATTCGTTCTGGTCACATTGTTGTCTACATAAGTCAGTTTTAAAATAATTACATCGTTTATGTTTCCTTGTCGTGAATCACGATTGTAAACATCAAAATGTAAATTTAGCATTATTGTCTAACTACGATAGTGATGTGGTATATAAGTTAAACAAGTCGATTATTTAAGTATTTACTGAATACATCTACATCAGTAGCGTACGCAGGGGGGGGGGGGGGTGGAGCAGGGGGAGCGGCTGCTCCCCCTCTGGCCATTTTCAGCAAAGTGGCGCCTTTTTGGAAACTTTTTAAACTCAAAGTTTTAAACAATGATATTTGTTAAAAAATATTTTTGGTCGGGACATCTATGTAAATCACAGGATTTCTTTTCATGCAGCAATTAAGCATTATTGTACTAGTCTAGTATTGTCTACGTTTACAACACGTATTAACAGCCGCATCAGTTTGCCATTCTAAAAATAACCATTACTATGCATTGCAATGTTTAATAAACCTCTACGGTAGTACCACTTGGCAAGAGGGGTGTTAAGTTTAAGGCAACTGTATAATGTATTTGCTTACGAATAATTGAATTAGAAAATGTTATACGTAAAACTTCACACATAATTACTTTATATATACAGTTTGAATCGTGTGATTAATTTAAAAAAAATTACAATGTAGAAACAAATACAACTGCTGTGACACCTCTATTTAAATTTACTTATGAGCAAACTGCGTAGTGGTGGGGAAATTTCGACAAGGTCAACAACGTCATCATGATGAAGTAGTAGTATTCTTACAGTTTGGGCGATTGTGATTACGATTACAAATTATATGAAACAGTTACAACCCCCCTCCCCCATGGACCCCTCTGTAAAAAAAATATTGTCATAATACCACTGCTACTTATTTAAATCTATTTCTGTAATATATATTTGTGTAATATATATTTGTGTAATATATATTTGTGTAATATATATGTATGTTTAGAACAGTCATCTAAAAACTGACGCTATGTTCACTCTGAGTTGGTCATCCCCCCCCCCCTCCACACACACACACCTCACCACCAGAATTGTGTAGAGCGACATTAATGTCACACCTAGGTATACACTGGGTTGTATATTTGACCTAAAGTGAACGGTCAGTGGTGAATGAAGTTGAACCCCCCCCCCCCCCAACCCACCCCGAACTAATCTGTTAAGTACATGTAGAAAAACGCGTAATGATGTACCAAAGTACCATGCCGCCAGAAAATTAGCTTTTCAAACGTAAAACTCTGTGAATATTGTTTTTGCAATTACCAGTCAAAAGGTTTGTGGTCAATACAGTGATCTAACCCATACCTATCACTATGTTAAAAAATGATATTAAAAGAACACAAAGAAGCTGTAGTTAATTTAAAAAATTATGATCTGAACTTAAAGACCAATATTTAGTTTAATGTAAGCTGTTATTCCGAATACTTATCTGATATATCGAAAAGCGTGGTTTTATACCAACTCTGATTTTAAAAACTTTCATTATGCTGTAATACTTTAGCATTTATGATGACGATATATTAAATTCTGATTATAGACAAAAACATTTTGTAAACACGAATAGTGTTAAACAATTTCATTATATACTAAAGTAATTATTTATTTGCTTTGACATTTATATATAAATGTTTAGATATATACATATTTATATTAAGAGAGTGATTTATTCCCCTATCTCACTTGTCTTAAATAATTTCCCAGGAATTATTATGTAAGAATATTTTTTTACAAGAATTACAAAACAGATTGTGTTACGTTCATTGTTTTTGGTCGTAGTATATATATATATATATATATATATATATATATATATATATATATATATATATATATATATATATATATATATATATATATATATATATATATATATATATATATATATATATATATATATATATATATATATATATATATATATATATATACACCTATATAGAACGTGTTAAAATCGGCGCCTTTTTTTTGCTCTTTTCGCTCCCCCTACAACGAAAACCTGGATACGCCTCTGATCTACATTTTCCCTTTAAATAAATGTATAGTTTATGTCTATTAAAAATTTGGATAATCAGAAATCAAATTTCCACTCAACGTTTGTATTTTTAGATATAACGATATTCTACAGAATGACCCGGTTCTTTCAGTTGTGGAGCGAATGTCCCTGCTCTACATGTACGTGTACTTCTCTGTTGGTCTCCTGACCAACGGCTTTACCATCCTCACAGTCCACAGAATGAGAGACCGGGCACCGTCGTCTCTGCTGCTGACCACTCTGGCATTCTTTGACGCGGCGGCTCTGATGGCCAAGATGGTGGAACACGTCATCGATTACAACATTTACCCGGTTGGGACTGTCAACACGTCATCGACTACAACATTTACCCGGTGGGGGTGGGGGGGGGGTGGGGGGACTGTCAACACGTCATCGATTACAACATTTACCCGGTGGGGACTGTCAACACGTCATCGACTACAACATTTACCCGGTGGGGGGGGGGGGGGGTGGGGGGGACTGTCAACACGTCATCGATTACAACATTTACCCGGTGGGGACTGTCAACACGTCATCGACTACAACATTTACCCGGTGGGGACTGTCAACACGTCATCGATTACAACATTTACCCGGTGGGGACTGTCAACACGTCATCGACTACAACATTTACCCGGTGGGGTGGGGGGGGGGGTGGGGGGACTGTCAACACGTCATCGACTATAACATTTACCCGGTGGGGGGGGGGTGGGGGGGGACTGTCAACACGTCATCGACTACAACATTTACCCGGTGGGGGGGGGGGGGGGACTGTCAACACGTCATCGATTACAACATTTACCCGGTGGGGGGGGGACTGTCAACACGTCATCGACTACAACATTTACCCGGTGGGGACTGTCAACACGTCATCGACTACAACATTTACCCGGTGGGGGGGTTGGGGGGTGGGGGGACTGTCAACACGTCATCGACTATAACATTTACCCCGTGGGGGGGTGGGGGGGACTGTCAACACGTCATCGACTACAACATTTACCCGGAGGGGACTGTCAACACGTCATCGACTACAACATTTACCCGGTGGGGTGGGGGGGGGGTGGGGGGACTGTCAACACATCATCGACTATAACATTTACCCGGTGGGGGGGGGTGGGGGGGGACTGTCAAAACGTCATCGACTTCAACATTTACCCGCTGGGGGGGTGGGGGGGGGACTGTCAACACGTCATCGACTACAACATTTACCCGGTGGGGACTGTCAACACGGTCATCGACTACAACATTTACCCGCTGGGGGGGGGGGTGGGGGGGGGGGACTGTCAACACGTCATCGACTACAACATTTACCCGGTGGGGGGGGGACTGTCAACACGTCATCGACTAAAACATTTACCCGGTGGGGGGGGGGGGACTGTCAACACGTCATCGACTACAACATTTACCCGGTGGGGGGGGACTGTCAACACGTCATCGACTACAACATTTACCCGGTGGGGGGTAGGGGACTGTCAACACGTCATCGACTACAACATTTACCCCGTGTGGGGGGGGGGGGACTGTCAACACGTCATCGACTACAACATTTACCCGGTGGGGACTGTCAACACGGTCATCGACTACAACATTTACCCGGTGGGGGGGACTGTCAACACGTCATCGACTACAACATTTACCCGGTGGGGGGGTTGGGGGGGACTTTCAATACGTCATCGACTACAACATTTACCCGGTGGGGACTGTCAACACGTCATCGACTACAACATTTACCCGGTGGGGGGGGGACTGTCAACACGTCATCGACTACAACATTTACCCGGTGGGGGGTAGGGGACAGTCAACACGTCATCGACTACAACATTTACCCCGTGTGGGGGGGGGGGGACTGTCAACACGTCATCGACTACAACATTTACCCGGTGGGGACTGTCAACACGGTCATCGACTACAACATTTACCCGGTGGGTGGGACTGTCAACACGTCATCGACTACAACATTTACCCGGTGGGGACTGTCAACACGGTCATCGACTACAACATTTACCCGGTGGGGACTGTCAACACGGTCATCGACTACAACATTTACCCGGTGGGGGGGACTGTCAACACTTTCATCGACTACAACATTTACCCGGTGGGGGGGTTGGGGGGGACTTTCAATACGTCATCGACTACAACATTTACCCGGTGGGGACTGTCAACACGTCATCGACTACAACATTTACCCGCTGGGGGGGGACTGTCAACACGTCATCGACTACAACATTTACCCGGTGGGGGGTAGGGGACTGTCAACACGTCATCGACTACAACATTTACCCCGTGTGGGGGGGGGGGACTGTCAACACGTCATCGACTACAACATTTACCCGGTGGGGACTGTCAACACGGTCATCGACTACAACATTTACCCGGTGGGGGGGACTGTCAACACGTCATCGACTACAACATTTACCCGGTGGGGACTGTCAACACGGTCATCGACTACAACATTTACCCGGTGGGGACTGTCAACACTTTCATCGACTACAACATTTACCCAGTGGGGGGGTTGGGGGGGACTTTCAATACGTCATCGACTACAACATTTACCCGGTGGGGACTGTAAACACGTCATCGACTACAACATTTACCCCGTGGGGGGTGGGGGGACTGTCAACACGTCATCGACTACTACATTTACCCGGTGGGGACTGTCAACGCGTCATCGACTACAACATTTACCCGGTGGGGACTGTCAACGCGTCATCGACTACAACATTTACCCGGTGGGGACTGTAAACACGTCATCGACTACAACATTTACCCAGTGGGGACTGTCAACACGTCATCGACTACAACATTTACCCGGTGGGGGGGGGGGTGGGGGACTGTCGACACGTCATCGACTACAACATTTACCCGGTGGGGACTGTCAACACGGTCATCGACTACAACATTTACCCGGTGGGGGGGGGGGGGGTGGGGGGACTGTCGACACGTCATCGACTACAACATTTACCCGGTGGGGACTGTCAACAAGGTCATCTACTACAACATTTACCCGGTGGGGGGGGGACTGTCAACACGTCATCAAACTACAACATTTACCTCGTGGGGACTGTCAACACGGTCATCGACTACAACATTTACCCGGTGGGGACTCTAAACACGTCATCGACTACAACATTTACCCGGTGGGGGGGGGGACTGTCAACACGTCATCGACTACAACATTTACCCGGTGGGGAGGTGGGGACTGTCAACACGTCATCGACTACAACATTTACCCGGTGGGTGGGGACTGTCAACACGTCATCGACTACAACATTTACCCGGTGGGGGGGGGGGACTGTAAAAACGTCATCGACTACAACATTTACCCGTGGGGACTGTCAACACGTCATCGACTACAACATTTACCCGGTGGGGACTGTCAACACGTCATCGACTACAACATTTACCCGGTGGGGGGGTAGGGAGGGGGGGGGAAATGTCAACACGTCATCGACTACAACATATACCCGGTGGGGACTGTCAACACGGTCATCGACTACAACATTTACCCGGTGGGGGGGTTGGGGGGGACTTTCAATACGTCATCGACTACAACATTTACCCGGTGGGGGGGTTGGGGGGGACTGTCAACACGTCATCGACTACAACATTTACCCGGTGGGGACTGTCAACACGTCATCGACTACAACATTTACCAGGTGGGGGGGTGGGGGGTGGGGGGACTGTCAACACGTCATCGACTACAACATTTACCCGGTGGGTGGGGACTGTCAACACGTCATCGACTTCAACATTTACCCGGTGGGTGGGGACTGTCAACACGTCATCGACTACAACATTTACCCGGTGGGGGGACTGTCAACACGTCATCGACTTCAACATTTACCCGGTGGGTGGGGACTGTCAACACGTCATCGACTACAACATTTACCCGGTGGGGGGACTGTCAACACGTCATCGACTTCAACATTTACCCGGTGGGTGGGGACTGTCAACACGTCATCGACTACAACATTTACCCGGTGGGTGGGACTGTCAACACGTCATCGACTACAACATTTACCGGTGGGTGGGGACTGTCAACACGTCATCGACTACAACATTTACCCGGTGGGGACTGTCAACACGTCATCGACTACAACATTTACCCGGTGGGGACTGTCAACACGTCATCGACAACAACATATACCCGGTGGGGACTGTCAACACGTCATCGACAACAACATATACCCGGTGGGGACTGTCAACACGTCATCGACTACAACATTTACCCGGTGGGGACAGTCTCCTGCGTGATGAACAACTTCAACGTGGCCTACTGCACGAGTTTGGCCAACTGGAACATCGTGTTTATGGCCATCGAGCGGTTCATCTCCATACGATACCCACTGAAGAAATTATATCTGGTAAGCAGGCGGCGTTGCAAGCAATCAATCGCCATTTTAGTGTTAGTTCTTCTTCTGGTTTTAGGACCGTTCTGCGCTATATTTGTCGAAGAAGGAGACATTGATTTATGTAGAAGTAAAATAATTTCACTCCAGGAGTTCTACTGGTACACGGTCATATTTTTAGGATTTCTTTGAAATTGCAGATTTTTTTATGTAGATTTACAAAAATATTATTTTGATATTAAATTATTGAAATTTTTAGTAGTAAAAGTATAAAAGTATTAAGTAAAAGTAGTTAGCAGTTGCAGGCTAGTTTACTAGGTAAACATTATTTGTATGCCTAAGTCTAGTTCCAGTAGTAAGATTTGTTAGTTATATTTACTGCAATAAAATTGTCTTGCCTACAATAACAAGCTTGTACGTAATGTATACCTGTAGACTAGTATTAGTCCATACCTCTGCGTATAATATAGATATGTATGATACATACTAGGCCACTACGGCTATTCTAAACACATACAGCTCAATTCTATTTATTTTACACTGTAGTGTAGACTTGTCATAACATTTCAGTAGTCTACTATCATACTAGTATTACTAGTAGTAGAGTACTGAATGACTTTCGTTTTCAAAATATTTGTTCATGCGGCTCATTGTAATAGCTATTGGAAGCTTCCAGCAAAATCAGGTCCAGCAACTGTTGCCACACCAGAAAGAAGAGAGACAAGAATGTGTCCCTAAGGAATAAGGAAGTAGGTCATGTCGGCACCTTTTACAGTGTCAGAATGTCTAAGATGTGTTTCCATAGAAAATCCAGTCAAAAATATACTCAAAATATTATTTTTTTGTCGTGTTTGTGAAAATTACAAAAAATTATTGTTCTGATTTCTATGCTATTATTGTACAGTTTGTTCCATTTTTTTTTTGTAAATTATTCTATTTTTTTGGAAAAATGTCATACATTCCTGATAGTACTTATAAGTAACTATATATTTGGGTCATTAAAAATTTACCAAAATAATTACCTTCGACCCATGCTTCAATTGCCCAAAAGAAATATATAATAACGCATTGTTTAAGAAACAATTTAATTCAGAACTTTTTTCGTGAGTAAAGGGTTAATTTAATTGTTGTGTGCTGACGAATAATTTGGGTGGAAATTTTCGGAGTGTTTGTAATTGTATTTAATTTGTAAAGATACTAACATTACCAGTTAGAAATATATATTAATATTATAAGAATTTACAGGTTTTAATGAATTTAATTCATTATGTAAGCGTTTAAGGATTTTCTTCTGATGTGTTTAATTTAACTTGTGTTTATGCCGCTAACTAAATATAAAAATAAATAAACAAATGTTATTGTACACTCGAGTTCAAATCATTTGCAGAATTGTTAAAATTGGTGTAAAAGATTAGTAATAAGCGGATGAAAACCGTTGAACACATTACGTCACTCTGGTGTTTAGAACTACACTGATTTCATCTCAGATTGGCACGCAGAGGTCACGCGTCTAAATCAAATCATCATTGGTAACAAATGTCCTTGATTTATTTTTTCCTGAGATGACAGCAAGTAGAAGGTCTCTGATAAATCTTCTCAAATTATAAGATCAGTACATAATATTTACAAGGGACGGCGTGGCCTAAGCCGTAGAGCGTTAAGCTTCTAAACCGAAAGTCTCGAGTTCGAGTCCGGGTTTAAGGCAGCAGAACGAATCCTGTATATGACTTTGCAAGAAACCCTAACCCTAACCCCAGTGTTGCTAAATGTTTCAGTTATCGAAGTCTATTGCATTTGTGAGAGGAATCAAATATTTCTTACCTAAACATTCACGACATAGTAATTATGACTGCCACACTTCTGCCATTTATTTCTATTTTATTTTTGTGAGTTGGCAGTCAATTGTTGTGTACAAGTTGTTACCTGATTTGTCTAAAAGATGGAAAACTGTAACTGAGATAAATCATGATACGGTATATTTAAATCTATATAACATCTGTTGAAAAGACAACTTTACTTTAATATATATATATATATATATATATATATATATATATATATATATATATATGAAAGGGCTCAGTGGAAAAAGTACTTAAGTGTATTTTGAGCGTTTTGAGAAAAACGAGTGCAAAGTTTTTAAATTGAAGGTGAAATACCAAAACAGCTGATGCAGAGTATTCGAATTAAGCTACTTTGGTAGTTTTTCCATGGCCCAAATTTACACGGATGGTTTAGGGGAGGTAATCAAATAATATACCGGTCTTAACTCATTTTTGAAAAAATGTAACTTAAGTACTTTTTCCACTGAGCCCTTCAATATATATGTATAAACTGTATCCAATAAATTATAAAGTAACCCACAAAATAATCACTAGAAAAGTGTTGAGGTAATAAAAATCTTATTTAAAATTAAATAATTATCATTAAAAAAGTTTTAAAAAAAACACGTTTTCTGATTGAACTAAAAAGTAGAAAATAAATGCTATGCATCACAATAATGCATGCGATCACTCTACGAAGACAACTCGTAAAAAACACGTGCCTTGAACCCCTTGTCGAGTGGGTTAGCAATCGTGTGCCCAACCAGTCGACCATATCGTCTCCCCCATACTGGCCACCAGTTGTTCCGGACGGTTGTTTGTACACAAACACCACGTGAACACTACTCAGTAAGCCAAAAGAGGGAGAGTACCGAACCTAGTTTTCATCAAATTACAATTACTGGGTTATGTCCCCTTTTCCCCCACGTTTTTTTGTAGAAATATATAGCGGTCTAAATTGATCAATAAAATGTTTCCATGGATCAATTTGGTAATAATAACAATTGAATATTGTATTGTCATCGGAAACAAAGCTTCCCTGAAAATTTCAGAGCGCTAGCTAACTGGGAAGTGCCCGAAATTTCGATCGCAAGATTTGATTGGAAAAACAGACGCGAAAGCAAGTTAAAGAAAACGTGGGAAAATGCTCTTAGTAGTAGTCGGTTGTAACAAGCGAGACAACTGGAGTAAAACATTACTTCCAAATTTTATTACATTTATTTCCCTTCGCTTAAAATTTTTATAAATGTATCTTTAAGATATCGGAAATGGTTATTTACTTAAATACTCTAATATTTAGTTTATCTTTGTAAATGGAATCTTAACCCCCGTGTAACGTAGGAAGGTAAACTTGTGACGGTCTGTGATATGGGTCGAAAAACAAAAGTTTGTCCCCGGTCGGGAAGGGTCGCTACGCCTCTGATGGGCGCACTAACACTTTTTGCATAGGGGCCCAAAAATCCTAGTTACGCCACTGGATTATGGTTAAGATTAGGGTTAAGACTAGGGTTGAGATTGGGGTTAATGTAAGGGTTTGGGTTAGCGTTTAGGGATATGATTTAGTTTAGCCGCTAAGGGTCATTGCAAGAAAATAATGAATAATTGAGATTATGCGTTATAAATAATTCAGTGAAATAGGCATACATATACATTGTTTTAAAGAAAGTTTTTAATTGTTATAGGCCTACAGCGGGAATAAAACATACATAATTCTGCTACTTGCATATACATTGGGCGTATATAAATCTATGTTATAGGCCTATAACTTAAACTATACTATGCGCAAGTTTTAAAAAATCATTATCCTTTAATGTTTAATTTATTGAAAGTGTGAAAATGATCAATTTTCTTTGATTAAAAAATATACCACAATTTTGATAAAGCACACTGTTATTCCGGCCAGATTCATTTGTAACTTGACAATTCTTTGGCAAAAAGTTGTTTATTTAAAATAACAAGAAATATAGAAGATCGGCCTATATTTTTGGAATAGAGTAGGCTTGCACAAAAATTAAATAACATCTTTTAAGAAGTTACATGGTCACAAATATACTATTGTGACAGCATCCTTTTCTTTGTATTAAAAACAACTTTATCAGTTATATTTTCTTTTAGTAGGCTGTTCACTTGGAGTTTAGCTAATGAGCAAAAGTGATTTTAAAATGTATGGTATACTTCGAGCAAAGGGTGGGATTACGTAACCTGACATTTGATATTGTGTAACCATGTTTTACCATTTTATATACTACTACCATTAGCTTCAGCTTTTTAAAAATTTAATTCAACTTTTTTTTCCGTCTCAGACATGTAATTTACTGTGTTTTTCTCTATCTTGCTAGTTGAATTTTTTAGACGAAACGATCAACTCGCATATTTCCTAAAAAAACTTAAGATTATATAAATAAATGGTTTATTTTCTCGAATACACGTTAAATGAATTAAGCGAATTGCTTTATTCGTCTATCCTAACTAAAATAAGCACTAACCTGAATTGTCTAGTCGGTACGAAGAAAGGTATAAGCTTGTAAGTGACGTGTTTAGTCCCTCACTTGCAGCCTCCGCTAATATTGTATGTGGATGTTTTACATCGAATGACAGGTACCCTCTGTCCGTAGTTGTAGCCCTTGGCTGTGTGTGCTGTGTTATGGAGGAAGTTATCAGTTCATATTTGATTCAACGCATGTCAATTTGTGACAGTTGGGTAGCAGTTGATGTCTTGTCTGGTATTACGTTTACTGCCCACCTCCCTCCCTCCCACACACACACATCCACACACCTCCCTCCTTCCCCCACACCTTCTAGCCGTTTAGGAACACAACGCGACCTTACTCCAGGATGTGGTGGTTTGTGTTTTTGTGTTACAGTTACGACATCCGTCATGGTATCAAGTTACACGGTTGATAGAGAAGAAGGGGGGGGGGGTGAAGGGGTTTGAGGAAGGAGCGGACGCTTGGCGTTACGGTCTGATGCTTCTTGTTTCCGCTTGAGTTAAAGTGTGATAATGCTTTTTTGGCTAAAACTCTTGAGTCTGTCTGTTCGCCCGACCCCCAGTTCGTCGTCCGTCCGTCCTAACAACCACATCACAGGGTTATTAACAAAAACAACGAGTACGCATAAAAAATGTTTCAGAGTGTAAAGTTACGTTAATGGAGGATCTATTTCTTAGAAACCTGAATTCTCTTCAGTGGGGGTTCACAAGTTTCTGTTTTTATGTACATCGCGATCTTATCAGATTGTTAAGAAAATTGAACAAAACCACATCCCCCGCACGCCCCCCCCCTTCCTCTTACGAATTTTATGACGTTGCGTTATATTATTGATTATACGTTAAAATGAAAAAAAAATTATGTAAATTAAAGATATGTCGTTTTTTTAACACTACGCTATACGGATATTACCGGCACGTATAAACATTTAGGAATCTTTTGTTTAATTTTTAATTTAATAAGATTCGGATATCTTTTGAATGCTTTAACCGATATTATCTGCTACAATTAAATTATCTTGCGGTGCTCTTCCTTGCAATAATGACGTCCCTAAACTAATACTCCCCCATTCTAATTAGACGTCCCTAAACTAATACTCCCCCATTCTAATTAGACGTCCCTAAACTAATACTCCCCCATCCTACGTAGACGTCCCTAACTTAACACTCCCCCCATTCTAATTAGACGTCCCTAAACTAGTGCTCCCCCATTCTAATTAGACGTCCCTAAACTAATACTCCCCCATTCTAATTAGACTTCCCTAAACTAATACTCCCCCATCCTACGTAGACGTCCCTAACTTAACACTCCCCCCATTCTAATTAGACGTCCCTAAACTAATACTCCCCCATTCTAATTAGACGTACCTAACTAGTACTCCCCCATTCTAATTAGACGTACCTAAACTAGTACTCCCCCATTATAATTAGACTTCCCTAAACTAATACTCCCCCATTCTAATTAGAAGTCCCTAACTTAACACTACCATGCGCAATAATGACGTCCCTAATTCAACACCACCATCTACACCCCAACCCCCACCCCCCCACACTACCCTAACATGCCATTGACGCCCCCCCCCCCCCTGTGAAATCCAAGTAAAAGACGAACGTATCACACAGTCGTCATGGTTCGAAGCATGTTTTTTTTAACTAACGTCACCTCGACAATAGCAGCTATCATGTAACAGACGACACTGGAAGCCGGCAGATCTTATACGCCGCCAACCGGATTGGCATTTACTCTAAACAATCTCAATTTACAAAAAGTGTAATGATTTTTATTTTGCAATTAGTTAGGCCGCAGTGTTAACTAATGTAAGACATACAAGCTAGATCTATATAACACAGTAACGTGATGCCATCTATTCAATCGATGTTACGTTTTGTATAGATCTATCCCCTTGATCTAGACGCTTTTTATTGCATGTCGTCATATCGCACTAAACCGTAGCTGAATCAAGTGTTATATCTGTTCTATATTACATTTATAACAAATAAGTAAACCTTCTAATTAAATGGATGTAATATATATTCAACAAAACGATGTAGGCCTTTATGAAATATTGTTGATTGGAATATGTATATGGTGCGCGGACCTTTGACCACAGGTGCTTTGACGACAGAGGGGCTTTACCATAACAGGGCTTTGGTCATAGGGACTTTGACCATAGGATGTTTGAACACAGGTGTTTTCTCAGCAGAGGGTCTTTGATCCCAGGTGGTTTGTCCAATGCGGGCGTTTGATAGCAAGCGATTTGTCCATATATGGTACGGATTAATTTAAAAAATTGGAATCAAATACACACGATTGGCGATGGTGTAGCACGAACAAATAACATTTTTGAAGGATGGCATTACAGTCTTCTGTCTCTCCTCCAATGTAGTCACCCAACAATGTGGCGTTTTCTTGAAGGTGTACACATGGACTACACACGACAAAAGACAACTTTCTTGCAAGGTGTCGCAAGAGCAAGCTACCCAGCTGAGAAGCAATACAGAATGCTGCACGAAAAATTACAACGTGCTGTTCAGACATATGTTCAAACAGATGTACTGACATATTTGCGTGCTATAGCACATCTATAATACAAGTATTACTTCTTTGATTATGCTGTTGAAATGCTTTTTTATCCTTAATGAATGCTACGTATTTTCAGGTACATCTTTATTATTTATTTGTGAAACTTTTTGTCTCATTATTTGTGTTTAAATTATACTTTAAATAAATCTATAAGGCCTAGCACCAGCCTTAATGTTGAGACTAAAATATCGTTATTGACTTTTTTTAGTCCATAATAATTTCAATTAATTTACTCTCAGGAAACATGTACAAAATCACATGAATAGTATCATAAATTTTAAATCAAATAACAGTTTATAATTTTTATTTTAAAAAAATATATATATTATGGTTAACCCCCCTCTGTGGTCAAAGCCCCCTATGTTCAAAGCCCATATGTGGTCAAAGCCCTGCTTTGGACAGGGACCCTATGGTCAAACCCTCTATGGTCTTTTTTTTTTTACTTTCTTTTGTGTCTTTATTTTTTGTTATTTGTTTTTTATAAGATGTTTCTTTTATGACTGCTTTTGTGTGACATTTTTCCTTTTGACTTTTTATCCACTCGTCAAAGTTTTAAGTGCCACCCTGTAGCAAATAAACTGAAAGTAACACTACCCTGTGTATGCGGGCATCATAATAAAACGCATCAACCAGTCAACGTCTTTGAGTTTTTTAGACCATGTTTTTTTTACTTACTAGCCGTTTTTGTCTAGGTTTTTCTCTGGTAATTTAAAACTATAGCCACATGTAAATCTTAACGAAGTCGTGTGTATGTTTACGAAATGTTTAAAAATAAAATAAAATACGGAACATTGCACAATGCACAGCAAAACCACGAGATTCTTAGAATGAACCTACACATCCCCTGCCATTTCTCAGTATCACAGTTAGTAACACTAAGCATAAGATTCAAGTCATTACACTATACAAAAATAAAAATTTTGCAATAGTATCATGTAACAGGATATGGCATTCTACACCGTAATATCAAATATATATATATATATACTAGCTTATACCCGTGCTTCGCTACGGCGCGGATAGTGCTACACCTTGTGGTGTATATGGATATTCACGAAAATTAAGCTAGGGTAAAATAAACCGGGAGTGATCTCCCCTAAACTTTCTCGAATATTCTTATATAAAATAACAGGGGATGGGAACTCGGGCTATAAACATGATTTTTAATCCATTTTAAATACTTAAAGTTTTAAAAATAGAATAAAATCTCGTAGACAAATTAATTGCACACCAAGTGAACGCGAAATAAAAAAGCGCATAATAGTGCGCAATATTATTAGTACTTTTAAAATTTACATTAGTTTTTTGAGAAATCGGAAGTAGCGTAAAGTACTACTTCCAGTCAACGGAAATGACTCAAAATTTAATAGAAGGTAGAGAATTAGATCTTTTACTTACGTATGAAATTTCATTTATCTATCTGAAATAGTACTCAAGTTATAGGCTTTTGAAAAATTCAAAGTAGGAAAAGTACCACTTTCGGTTATCGGAAATCGCTCAAAAGTTGATACGGATCTACGATTTTGATTAAATACTTATATATGAAATTTCATCAACCTAGCTGTAACGGTACTCAAGTTATCGTGTTTACACACGGACACACACACACACACACACAGACACACAGACATACGGACAAGATTGCAAAATTATGTTTTTCCGTATCAGTGAGATGCAAAACGTCGAGATTTGCAAAAATCTCGATTTTTTTTTTGCACGATTACAAGACTTTCTCTATACTTCGTATATACGAGAAAGTAAATATAATGGCGCAACGCTCTTACTGACGTCTGCTTATATATATATATATATATATATATATATATATATATATATATATATATATATATATATATATATATATATATATACATATATATATATATATATATGTATATATATATAGGCTATGTATATATTGTAAAAGAACAATACACACAAACAGCATATTCTATATCTACTACAAAAACAAAAGCCACAAGTGCAGTATTAAATATCTTAAAAAATGGTTTCTATTATGTCTTTCTGTCTTTCGGGAACGCTCATAACAAAACACAAGGAAATTTTAAAGATGCATGGTGAAAGACCACGACATCACATGGAACCTATAGGAATTTTTCAAGACGAACGAAATATGTACAGTTCTAAAGCAGAAAAAGTACACAGAATCAAATGTATATAGAAAATATATAATTTATAAAGGAAATATATACCTTTACCAGTGTCAGCTCTCTTCCCCAGGATAATTCAATTGGCCCCTCGCGAATGTTTCAAGTTTCCCTCCGCCCCCCCCCCCCCCCCCCTCCGCCCCCACCCCCCGGCGAGAAAAAACGTCTGAAACTTTCTGCATGATTAAGGTTTAGCGGCCAAAAGTAGGAAACGGGTTTAGATATAGGTTGTTTCTTTCAGGGTTTTTTTTCTATCCGTTGAGTGGGGGGGGGGGGGGGGGGGCTGAAATTTTCAAGCGACTATGCCTAGTGACTCACTGTATGTCCAGTGACTATATAATCAGTGACTTTCTATAATGTATAAAATGATCATACGTGTTTAATAGGTGAATATTTCAAATGTCCCCTAGTAATCGGTACTTTAAAATGTTCCCTAGTGATCGGTACTCTGAAAAGTCCCCTAGTAGTTAGTACTCTAAAATGTTCCCTAGTAATCGGTACTCTAAAATGTTCACTAGTGATCAGTATTTTTTAAAATGTCCCATAGTAGTTAGTACTCTAAAATGTCCCCTAGTGATCAGTATTTTTTAAAATGTCCCATAGTAGTTAGTACTCTAAAATGTCCCCTAGTAATCGGTACTCTAAAATTCCTTCAGTTGTTGGAGCACGGTAATGTGTCCTCTGCTTTTAATTGTACAAAATGTCCATTGACTCTACGATGTGACCATCAATTCCTTTTCTTTGCTTACCTTGCGATATTAACAGTAATTCATTATCTTTAATTACCTTGTGATATTAACATTAATTCCTTATATTACTTACCTTGTGATATTTTCCGTCCCTTTGTTCCACATGAGTGGACATGCATTTGTTTATGTCGCTAAAGATATACCAACATAGCAACCATGACCCCCCCCCCCCCCGGCAGCGTGTTGTTCTTCTGCCTACCCGAGACACCTAGTAACGACTTACGTAGAATCCTGGTTCTAGCCATTGTTCTTGCACAACGGAGCCACCCGACCGGGGTTATATAACAGACCCGATCAGCACTAGACCTCAAGAACTGCCCAGACCGCCACTGGTTTACAAGAACTGCCCTGAAATCTCTCAAGCTTAGACTGAGGTCACACTCGTTATTTAAAAGGTAAGCTTTTTATTGTCAAATCTTGTATAATATATAACGTTAATTGAATGAAAAATAAAACTGTCATGTTTGTCTGAAATTTTTTTTTTTCAAATTACGATTTCCATAGATCATTAAAGAAAAAAAAATCTAGAAGGCAATTGAAATTACTTTTAGTTAATGGCTAATTATTTTATACCGATTTAAGTAAATTACCCGATTTTATTTCTGTAGGTAAGTTGATATAAGTATTTGAATGGAGTAAATCTGACTATAATCTGATATATAGGCATATATATATATATATATATATATATATATATATATATATATCTTTGCAGTTACATACACGTTAAAAAGATTTCGTATTTTATTTGATAAGTTCCTAAGCCTGTTATTAAATTGGACCCTTAAATAGTCTAGGTGTTGCATGTCAGTGCTAAATATTGATATTTAAAAAAAATATCTTTGTCAAAAAAAAAAGTTTGTTTATAGTTGTAGTGGAACTAGTACTCTGCATTCACCACATTCTGAAAAAAAAATATAAATAGAAAGTTAACAAATAGTTCTAGCGATAAAATGCCCAACACTGTTTAAACGATATGCTTTCGGGGCCCACCCATGAAACCAGGGGCATAAGTTTAATAAGCTTATACCTTAATACGGCGCTAATTATACCTCGATAAAGTATATCATATTTAAAACGTGCTTCGTATATCAACATAACACTACATACATTTACAAAATACCCCTCACAATTAAACAAGCAATACTTACACTTACAATACACCTCCTCAAATTACAAGTCTCTACTTACAGTTTAAAACACCACTTACAATTACAAACTGCTGTTTCATTCCACCAATTTATTTACAATACTAAAATCCACACAAAAAAGCAGTTTATTCAGTAATCAAACATCCATCGTTCGATATAGCACTTGTAATTAAAGTGCCTGAATACACAAGATGAAACCACAGGAATAATACTGCATTCATCTAGGCGGCCTCTCGAACATCTCATTAACCCCGATTATATAGCTCCACATTCACACCTTCAATCAGTGAGCGATCTCCAAAATCAAGGAAAATACTGTGATTGATCGCTTACACATTCACTTCCGTTGGTCAGTTATTCAACTCTCACACACGTTTCACTCCGAATACAATTCACCATATTACAGTCTGTTACACTCTACTTACAATTACAAATCTCTGCTTACAATTATTACAAAATACTACGTATAATACAAGACGTCTTTGTTTCTTTGAAACAGTTGCAGGTGATTGGCTAAGAAAATGACGGGAATCAAGTCATGCTTGTTGGTGATTGTTTTACTCGCCCTGTACAACGAGAATGTGACGTCTGCATCATGTACGTATAAGTATAAGCAGGCACAATATCATCCTAGTGCAGGGGTCGGCAACCTGCGGCTCGTGAGCCGCATGTGGCTCGTTTGTTGTCAGGATGCGGCTCACCAATTCCATAATAATTATATTTTTTTCTTTTCACAACTCATAAAATATTATACTGTAAAAACAACTTTAAACAAGAAAAAAATCACTAAGAATAGATCTAGGTGGAGTAGAGCGTATACTGACATCTGGCAGCTGCTTACCAGTTCCACAAATGTGCTGTGGCCAGCCCCGTGGCAGTGGTTCCATGCTTTTCACTACCGAAGTGCACAATTTTTGTTTTCCGAGTATTTTCAAAAGTAGCCTAATTGTTATTTTATTTAGAAGGCATTTTTTATGAGTCCGTGAGCATTAACTTCATTTGAGTGACATAGTTTTTTTTTCTAGTAATTAGCTTCTAAATTGGGTAGGGATAGTTGTATGGTTATATAATTTGATTTTATTATCCTAGCAGAGCTAGGTAAAATACTTTATTATGTTTTGTGCGAAACATGCATATAATAAATGGGTTTAAGTATGAAATAATATTTATTTTAAATTCATTTACCTAATCCTAATCAAATACCATAAAATTGACAACAAGTGTTAGTGGCTCTTTATAAACTGTGAGATTTTGTAAATTGTAACTTTTGGCTCTTTCGTCTCAAAAGGTTGCCGACCCCTGTCCTAGTGAACTAAACCCACGGTTATTTACCCCCCACCCTTACCCCCTACCCTCGGCGTTCCCTACAATCCTTAAATACCCCAAACTTCCTATCACCGATAAGCGAAATTAGGCGGGGTCGAGGTGGGGTGGGGGGGGGGGGGGTCTGTACCGATTGACACAAAACTGGGAATAGTGGTCGGTGTAGTTTGGTCGAAAAAGCTCATTGATGTTGAATCGAAAAGCCCAGAGTTCGAACCCCAGGACAGATGAGGCTTGATATCAGGGGACAGCAACTCTTCTAGGAGAGACAACTCCAAAATCAAACAACTGCTGCCTTGTAGCAGAGGCGTAGCGAGGGGGGACATATGTCCACGGGCGCCGACCTTAGGGGGTGGCTCAAAGTGGGTTGGAAAAACAAATTGAAAGTTTGAGGGGGGGGGGGTGCACATTGAAAGTTTGTCCCCGGACGCCGGGAAGGGTCGCTACGCCTCTGCCTTGTAGTTTGTTCTTGCTAGGGCACATGATATGGAGGAAGGTCCTTTAAGAAAAGCTGTCTGAGATTTGAGACAATGGGACATATAAAACCCAAAACAGTAAAGTGACACTACTACTAGAAACTATTTGAAATCAGATTCTATCGCGTTCATCATGTTTCTTCTAAACGATATATATCTACACTAAATGCGGTCAATCTCTGCTCAAAGATATGTTAATAATATGACGTAAATTTCATATTTTTTTATTCTGTGGAAAAATAAACTGCAAATTATGGCCCACAAAATAACCTTAAATAGTCAAAGTCGACTTACTTATGTAATATGTAATAATAGAAAAATTAAGTTGAGTGAATTCGAAATTTCGCAGTGTTATAATGGTAATACAATTTAACTAATTCGCTATATTGTATTATTAGAACTGCTAGGAAATGAATTTGAGTAAACTCGCAGGTTTGAAAATGAATATCAAAATATTGTTTTTATTATAGCAACAGCTGCAAGCTCAACAGATGCAAGCTCAACAGCTGCAAGCTCAACAGCTGCAAGCTCAACAGCTGCAAGCTCAACAGCTGCAAGCTCAACAGCTGCAAGCTCAACAGGTGCAGGCTCAACAGCCACAGGTACAACAGCCACAGGTACAACAACCACAGGTACAACAGCCACCAATACGACTGCTCACAGCTCAGCTATGACTCAGATGTCGAATGTTTTAATTCTCTCAGTTCTGCCCACTGTTGCCTTTCTGCTAACCACCATCAAGTTTTAGACGTAACACTTCTCTATTCCCACCTTTCTGACGTCACCAAGCTATACATGTAATACTTCTCTATTCCCACCTTTCTTACGTCGCCAAGCTATAGCAGCAACACTTCTCTATTCCCACCTTTCTGACGTCACCAAGCTATAGCAGCAACACTTCTCTATTCCCACCTTTCTGACGTCACCAAGCTATAGCAGCAACACTTCTCTATTCCCACCTTTCTGACGTCACCAAGCTATACCAGCAACACTTCTCTATTCCCACCTTTCTGACGTCACCAAGCTATAGCAGCAACACTTCTCTATTCCCACCTTTCTGACGTCACCAAGCTATAGCAGCAACACTTCTCTTTTCCCACCTTTCTGACGTCACCAAGCTATACCAGCAACACTTCTCTATTCCCACCTTTCTGACGTCACCAAGCTATAGCAGCAACACTTCTCTATTCCCACCTTTCTGACGTCACCAAGCTATAGCAGCAACACTTCTCTATTCTCACCTTTCTGACGTCACCAAGCTATAGCAGCAACACTTCTCTATTCTCACCTGTCTGACGTCACCAAGCTATACCTATAATACCTCTCTATTCCCACCTTTCCGATACACATTAACAAACTATACCTTCAAAACTTCTCTCTTCCCACTTTTCTGATACAAGTCACTTTAACAACTGAAACACGTGTCTACCTTTAATACTTTTAATATTAACCCTTGTTTGGTTGCTAATAATTTATTTTTAAAAATATGTTGCTATATTTTTATATTATCGTATTACTTTTTAACATAGTATTTTTAATGATGGTGTTTTAATTGAACATTTACCACTATTGCATTGGAGTAAATATTTCTGATATATGACTTCATACGTTTTGACACGAACCAGTCAGAAAGCTGACTGTCAACTTATGTTGTCTTTCTGTTCCTGAAGTAGTTCACTGCTTGATGACGGAGCAGATGAAGGCAATAGTGTCAAACAATTGTTTAGTAGTAAATGTTGCCAATTTATATACCATATTTTGATTTATTTTAATTCTAATGTGTGGAAATGTAATACATTGTTATACCTAAATCCCAAGTTGATACACGTATTGTAAGACGTCGAACGATATGAAACTCTAAACCAAACATTTAAAATCTCAAGCAAGTAATTGTGTTTGTTACTCTGATTAAACTTGCACATATGTATTTTTTTTTATTATTTTATTTTTTGGTTAATTACAATATGTAATAAAGACTATAAATAATATGCATTAAGATTTTGATTTGCACCAATCTTGATTTCGTAAAACAAAATTTTGTTTTTGAATTGCCTATCAAGTCCAAATGAATGTATTTTTAATAATGACATTTCAATCTTTTTCTTCTGTTTGTTTCTGCAGAAATAACAATAAAAATATTAACTGAAATTTATATATTTTTTTTTCATTTTCTTGTATCTAGTCGAACTTAGAGCGCTAATCAACATTGACGTAAACTATTTTAACGTCTACACTATTTTACACACTGTCAAATCGTCATAAGCTTTACGTAAAAGCTGCACTTTTTACGTACCTCTACCACGGGTATTGATAATGCAATACCCAAATTCTTTTTGGATGGTCTTAGACTGATGATTTACGAAACTAAAAAGACTACCAGAAAACAAAAACTCTTTGTGGACTCGAAGATTATGTCTGAATAATAAATAGCTATGTAAAAACAATAGAAATATACAAATGAAAGACCCAACTTACGATTTAAAGAATAACACACTGAAACTACTAACACTGGATAAGGTACCTAAGTAATCAACACAACCTACACGTTATCAAATTGAGACACAGAAAAATATCGAATGCACTGGAGCTAAGGGATAATTACTGCTTAATCTAGAAAATATAACGGCGTCGTACGTAGCTCTCTCTCCTGTGGATATATAGTGGGCTGCCTCGTGTCTGGACTCAGTAGTGAACACTATCACATGAGTGTGATGGAAAATTTCTTTAGTTTGAACAACAGTTAGCTCAAGGCCATTTAAAATCTATATATATAATTCTCTTCTTGGAGATGTTAGAAAACAAGCTGTAAGCGCGCCTTGCAGTCCCCTCTCTTCCTCTCTAGGAAGTCTGGTGAGCTGTGGTTCACGCTACATGTTTACAATCGTAGAGCCTGGTTTAGTGACGGCTATTAGGGGCAGATAATTTAATTTGAAACGATTTTTAACTTAGGGGAGGTAGCTAAGAGGAGGCTGCTTTTACGGGGGAGGGGAGAAGGTGAGGGGTTGGGGAAAGGAGGGGGGTTATCGTCCTTAACGACTTACTGATAGTGTTTTAAAGCAAATATTTTCAGTGACAGCGGTGGTACTGTCGAATTCACAAATTATAAATTACTGAAAAGTAGAAAATAAAACAACTAAATAAAAAAGAAGACCTAAGTAGGTCACAAGCTAGACATGTGGGTTACCACATTTCTCTCAACCATGTTACCAGCTACACATGTGGGTTACCACATTTCTCTCAACCATGTTACCAGCTACACATGTGGGTTACCACATTTCTCTCACCCATGTTACCAGCTACACATGTGGGTTACCACATTTCTCTCACCTATTTTACCAGCAACTAGATTCTCGGGTTACCACATTTCTCTCTTACATGTTCCCAACTAGGCCCTTGGGTTTCCACATTTCTCTCACCCATGTTACCGATGGTTTCTACATTTCTCTCACCCATGTTACCGTGGGTTACACCATTCTCTCCCATGCTACCAGCTAGACCCTTGGTGTTGCACCTAACTAATGACAGGCACAACCTTCGACATCCGTAATCTTGACGTTCGAGACAACTAGCTCGCGGTCTAGTTTTAGTTCATTCCCTGCAACTAACGTCTGCTAAACCGATGCACACTTCATTGACCAATAACACATTAGAATTTTGCAAAGCGGGGGGGGGGGGGGGGGGGGGGGTCAATACATGGGCACTAAAAAGAAATAAATGATTTTTTTGTAAAGAAGTTTTGGCCAAAGATCATGCAGAATTATGTGTTAGTATCGATTGGTTTTGTTAGAGTCATGTGACACAGGCAACATTATTTCATTGTTCTGTACTCTAACTGTCTGTACCTCCGAAAATAAAACGAAAACGGTAATCTCCTAATAATAGACACAAAATTCGTGACAAAGGCAAGCCAATGTGTTGCTATATTTAACATGGTTTTAAGAATCTCTTCCGGAACCAACAGTCATCCTTGAATTGGGAGATGAATAGCGATATTCTTTATTTTAAAATAAACAGCCACAAATTTGGGAATGTGATATTAAACAGTCAAAGTTTGAAAAGCGTGACGATAAAAAAATCAGGATTAAAGGTCTGAATGAAAGCGTGTGAATAAAATCTGATGTAAACATTTACTATGATTAGACCTGTTTAGAAAAAAGTATTTCAAAGAATCACACACACACACGCAAACGCATACACACACACACACACAAACACACACACAAATACACACCCACTATATCTCTAGTAAATAGCCTACATTTTGAAAACAAAATGTGATTCAGCCGTCTATCATTATTGTGAAGCACACCACCACTTAGTAGAGTTAATAGACTACGGCTAATTATGTACTTGTTCCACTCTTGTCGATCATTAAATAACAGAGTGAGAAAATTGTACAGTTCGTTGGTACGCCTTGGATGATTACACGTGTAAGAATTCAAAGCAAATTAATAACAATTATTTTAAAAATAAGTAAGTCACGAGTTATAGTAAAAAGAGATATCGTTCATCGTTTTAAAAATATCTTCCATTGTTTTCTTTCCACCTGGTAACAAAGTAGGCTAGTATGATAAATGGTAGTGTAGTATCCATCAATTACTGAGATCCGGGCTTTTGATCTAGTGGATAAAATAAAGATTGTTTATACAAATGATAGTGTGCTTTGTTTCTATAGATTCTGTTAATAGCTTCTAATTTTATGACAAAATGATTCATCACACTCATAAATACGACACATTTATCTAACATAATGAGTCACAGATAAGGTATATATGTATATATATATATATATATATATATATATATATATATATATATATATATATATATAATGCCGATTATATATGCTTACTTTTTTTTTTTTAAATCTTGCATTAATTTACATACTGACACACTAAGTTTATAAAAACACTAAACTGCTTTTACTTGTGTTTTTTTTTACTTTCTCTTATATACGAAGTATAGAGAAAGTATTGTAATCGTGCAAAAAAAAAATCGAGATTTTTACAAATCTCGACGTTTTACACCTCACTGATACGGAAAAACATAATTTTGCAATCTTGTCCGTATGTCTGTGTGTGTGTGTGTGTCTGTGTGTCCGTGTGTAAACACGATTACTTGAGTACCGTTACAGCTAGGTGGATGAAATTTCATATATAAGTATTTTATCAAAATCGTAGATCTGTATCAACTTTTGAGCGATTTCCGATAAACGGAAGTGGTACTTTTCCTACTTTGAATTTTTCAAAAGCCTATAACTTGAGTACTATTTCAGATAGATAAATGAAATTTCACATGTAAGTAAAAGATCTAATTCTCTACCTTCTGTTCAATGTTGAGTAATTTCCGTTGACTGGAAGTAGTACTTTACGCTACTTCCGATTTCTCAAAAAACTAATGTAAATTTTAAAAGTACTAATAATATTGCGCACTATTATGCGCTTTTTTATTTGGCGTTCACTTGGTGTGCAATTAATTTGTCTACGAGATTTTATTCTATTTTTAAAACTTTAAGTATTTAAAATAGATTAAAAATCATGTCTATAGCCCGAGTTCCCATCCCCTGTTATTTTATATAAGAATATTCGAGAAAGTTTAGGGGAGATCACTCCCGGTTTATTAATTGCTTGTATTGTTTGCTAGCCATGTGTACCAGTTACACCTGAATTATAGCCCTACAGATTTTAATGTTATTCTTGTTAATTTATAAAATAGTTATGGTCAAAACGAAATGTGCTTTACTAAACGTTGACAACATTAGTGACAATGCAAAAAATAACTAAATAGCTAAACAGCCGACAAATTTCAAATAAAACAGGTTACCAATACCTAATAGAAAAATTAAAACCAAATTATATTCATTATTATTCAAAAGAACAACATATTAAATGCATACACAGATTAAAAGACTTAAATGATTCCGTTAAAAATCCGACTAATTAATGGTCTGTTTGTTGTTTTTTTTAAGTTATTCGTAATAGTTTGAAGGAGAATATATATTTCATAGCGTACGTCTTGATAAGTAGATCTATAGATATAGATCTAAATCAAATTTGAATGAAATAGTTCCTTTCTTTATATTCTAAAATCGGAAGATGACGTCATTAGTGTTGTGTTCTTTCTATAGGGTAAACATGTGGCATGTGAAGTCATTGTTTGTTGCGTTATTGTCACAGCTATAAACACTTTTCCGGTTGTGTAATTAAAATTTAAAATTGTGTTTCTACATTTATTTTTATTTTCCTTCTTTAAATAAAATTTAGTTTATACATTTAAAACATCCACCATATTATTTTCAAAACAGGCTGTATTAAGTTCTCCAGATACCGCTGAAGATACTGATTTCACAGCTTTTGAAAATATTTTACGAACAGAGAGAGAGAGAGAGAGAGATAGAGAGACAGAAGTGCGCACATGGGCTTTTATATATTAGGATATAATTTCTAAATTTCTAAAAGTTTATGTAAAATTTTCTTAAAACTTTATTAAAAACCATGTCTATATCCCAAGCTGCCATCCCCCGTAGTATTATATAAGAATATTCGAAAAAGTTTAGGGGAGATCACTCCCACTTTTTCAGTTTACGGTCACTGATGGATAACTGCAGCAAACAAACTACTAGCGTGTCCTGCGTGGCGGACGTTCAAGAGACCTCTGATGTAGATTTGTTTGAGATGTGAGTACAACTTTATATTTCGGGGGCAGTTTGAATTCCTACAAAATTTTTAAAAATGTTTTTTCATGTGTGTTCAAGTTATAAGTTTTAGAAATTTTAGAAATCTATTAAACAGCGGGCTTCATACACTAGATATATATAATTTTTTTTTATAATTATAGAAGTCAGAAAGTGATGGGACGATGAATGACAGGGAAAATGCATTTCTTTGAATTTTATTACAATAGAAGTTATATCAGGAAGTGGGACGACGATAACTTAGATGCATATATAATCAACATAGCGGTTCTTTTTAAACCGAACATTCATTGGTAAACATGAAGAATTAGTTTCAAATTTTGAGGAACTTTTTCGGTTTCTTAACATTAACTAAATGATCAAGGTAAGCGCCATATGGGAAAACTTTTTGCTCTGGTCACATTGTTGTCTATAAGAGTCGATTTTGAAATAATTAGGCCTACATAGTTTATGTTGCCTTGTTGTGAATCACGATTGTCAACATCAAAATTTATATGTAACATTATTCTCAAACTACGATAGTGATGTGTCATATGAAATAAATGAGTCAATTATTTTCGAATTTAATGAATACATCTAAATTTCCTTTAAACAAATGTATAATTTATTTCTATTACAAATTTGGATAATCAGGGACATTTATTTTCAATTTTAATCAATTTCTACTCAACTTTTGTATTTTCAGGTATAATGATATTCTACAGAACGACCCGGTTCTTTCTGTTGTGGAGCGAATGTCGGTACTCTACATGTACGTGTACTTCTCTGTTGGACTCCTGACCAACAGCTTGACCATCCTAACACTCCACAGAATCAGGGACCGGGCACCGTCGTCTCTGCTGCTGACCACTCTGGCATTCTTTGACGCGGCGGCTCTGATGGTCAAGCTGGTGGAACACGTCATTGACTACAGCATTTACCCGGTGGGGACAGTCTCCTGTGTGATGAACAACTTCAACGTGGCCTACTGCACGAGCCTGGTCAACTGGAACATCGTGTTTATGGCCATCGAGCGGTTCATCTCCATACGATACCCACTGAAGAAATTATATCTGGTAAGCAGGCGACGTTGCAAGCAATCAATCGCCGTATTAGCGTTAGTTCTTCTTCTTGTGTTGGGGCCGTTCTGCGCTATATTTATCGAAGAAGGAGACATTGATTTATGTAGAAGTAAAATAATTTCACTCCAGGAGTTCTACTGGTACATGAACACGATTTATATTGTTCTACCCCTGGCTTTGGTATCCGTCTTTACCAGTGCTATCATCCACGCGCTCTGCACTCCTCGGAAGTTCGCTCCAGCAAAATCTCACGACCAAAAAATGGTACCCAGCGCTAGACAGGCCGTGTTGAAGCGTGAACGACTGGAGGCGATACTCACTAAGTGGATGATCCTGTCCATCGGCGTGTTCGTGCTACTGACCGTCCCCTGGTTTGTTATCACGCTAATATACAGCACCTTCGACTACAAGAAACAGGTTCTGCTAAACGATGTCCAGATGGTCATTTTTGACTCGTCCCATGTGGTCAACTTTTTTCTTTATTTCGCAGCTTCGAAAAGATTTAGGAAGCAGCTGTTTAAAATTATATTTTGTGCTGAAGTAAGAAAATAATCTGGTCATTAACAGATTCTAAAATAGTTGTTTGATTGTTTATGAGGTCAGCGACATATATTTTTTTGTACTAGACTGGTGTAGAGGAAATGTTTTATAAGCAATAGGGAGTGGTATACGTCTTTCGAAAAGACGGGACTCTAAAGGCTGGAATAAAATAATAGTTTTAATACAGACTTCTTTTAGGTAGCAACATCAAAATAGCCTGCCATACACTGACCGCCACACATAACCACTGACTGCCACAAACAACCACTGACTGCCACACACAACCACTGACTCCCACAAACATAAAATCACAACCACACACAACCACTAACTTCAACACATCCACCGTTTAAAGCTAACTCCACCACACCCCCACTGTCACTCGACCAGTCGCTTCCCTTATTACACTCGTTCACCAAGTACAACAACATACTCATACATCAGACGGCCTCGCTACAGTAAACACACTATTTACACAACTTCTGTTCAAATAGAACACAAAAAACTCACATATTCCATGTATTACGCATATTTCACATCATCACTCTTATCTAATTCACGTAAAGGTCGCATTGCTATAATATTTGTTTCAACGTCCATAAAAAAGAGGACTAGTTTTATATCTATGAGTGTTAACTTTAAATAATAACTCTAGCATTTACACATTGATAATTATCAACATTTAGCATCTATGAAATTATAAAGAATTAACTGTTATTGAAAGTATTAATTATTACGCAAACAATTTACCCTTATCATCAACCTACTCTTTAGTGCACTAGCGAGAAAAGATTAGGTGATCATAAAGAACATAATATTGGGCTCACGAAAAAAATTCGATTTCTTATTAAATAGCGGATGGGCGGTAACAAGCAAATCTTTCTGAATAAATGGACAGTTCAACAATGAAAGATATTAAGATTAATATAGACCACAATCTTAACTAATTACTTATTATAATTTGCCTTTTACTCATTGACAGAAAATGTAATTAAAGCATGTCCTACGTGTTGCATCAATGTATTTTAATATAGTAATGTGATATATTGTAAACACTGTAAAATTACATGTATTATTTCTATCTATTGGATTTAGTCTGTTATGTTTTGAACATGTAGATTACATTGTAGGCCTACTCGTCAGAACAAAAAAAAAAGATATAAACATATTCGGGTTCTGGTTGAATCTTTAAACAATGTAATCCGAAATCTTATTTAATTTTCCAGATTTTTGTGTGTGAATTTAGTTCTTGTCTTCATATCATGCTGATATGTTGAATGTAGGGAAAAGTACGGTTGAATTTATTGTTTTTTAATATATTTTTTGCTGACTTTTTCTTTTGACGGTTACTGACGAGTCCGTCACGATTCTGTTCACACATGAGCGTCTAACCGTGACACACCTGTAGATTTCTTTCCAGTCCAGTTATTTGAACAAGTTTACTTTCAGTATTCCATATGTGTACAATCCTGTAGCGTTTCTTGTATACATTTGTTGATTGGATTTTGCGCATGCAGTGATTCTTTTGTGAACAGTTTACGTTTTATAGATCTACGGTTCTTAAGTCATTGGGCATGTTTTCTAGAAGTTTAATGAGTACATTACCTAATCGATAATGGAAAATGCAATATTTGCTTTAACTTCTTAATCTTGTGTTCAGTATTAGAAGTTGGAAGAATGTGTAAACTGACATGTATTTAAAATATCACATATTTCAAGTGTTAGAAGATTAAATGTGATTTATTTAGTTAGGAAACATTGTCTAATTATTACCTGACATTCAGTAATAATGAGTATCTGGCTATCTAGCTATGGCACATGCAGAAACTAGTAAACTAACATTTATCATGTAGCACTATCACGCGATTAGGTAAACCCATTAGTTAAAGTAAGATTATAATTAATAATTAAATACCAATTTATGTTTTTAAATTACTTATATCATCGAACATCAAACATGTTAATCAATCACCAGAGTGTGTGTATTTTTATTTTACTCATTGTGTGTGAGCTACCCATGAGATGTGCTAGGCTACAAAACAAAGAGCATGACTTCGAAACGTTAAAAAGTCGAGAGACTTTTAAAACGACTAAATCTGAAAAACCCCAAGACATTTCAACAACGATATCTCCTAACACCAGCTCATCGTGTCGGTTACTTTCAAACAAGACAGATAATATTACCGACTGCAGCTTCAGAAATTTACGTGGATTAAACCACGCCTGGTTTCCCGTGAACACCATAATCTTATGGTTAAACAACAACAACATAGAAACTTTACCCCATCGAATATTTGCTTCACTCCATTCTCTTCGCACTCTAATTCTGTCTTACAATGGCATTAAATACGTCACTAAGGAAACCTTTTCAGGGATTGAAAACTAGGAAGAACTGAATATGGAATGCAATACTTTAAATTTAAACGAATCAACTGAATTCACTCTATTACAAAAATTAAAATATCTCTATTTGAAAGGTCAAAATGGAAACCATTTTTTCGCAAGTAGGCCTACAAACGAAATTACGATGGATTATCCTAGGTCTCTAGTACTGTTGACACATGATATTAATGATCCATTCGTATCTTTGGGACCAGAGTTTCTACAGTTAAGGAACTTGTCGACGTTGATATTATCTGGTCAGGCAAAGTTTGTAAACAGCACCAGTTTTGTTATGGTACCACATATACGAGAGCTCGTCTTAACAAGTTTTTTCGACATGTTTTCCATAAGTCCTAACAGCTTCTGTCAGCTGGATAAATTAGAGATATTACGGGTGATGACAGTGCCAGTAGGGGTCAAACCGGCTATGAAATGGTTCGAGTGTCTTGTTGGAAGAACGATGAAAATTATCACCTTGCAAGACATAGCAATCAGCCGAACAAGACTAGATATTAATGTAATTAATAGCGACAGTTATTTAAGCAAAAACATTACGTCTTCGCTGACACAAATTTGTGTTGAAGAATTTACATTAAAATCTAGCTTCGTACAGCTGATTTACGTCAACGCTCTGCATAGCCTTGTTTGGAATCGCTGCCTCAAAGTGCTAGATCTGGGAGACAATCCGCTTATTGGTCAGATGTTTGCAGACTTCCAGCTTCTAAGGTTCCGGAATTTAGAGCGTATTGAACTCTCCGACACCTTCAGGTCAAGATTTAACTTGCAAACGTTCTGGGAAAATCCTGAAAATAATTTTATTAAAAAATCACTTAATTCTAAACAGCAAATAAAAAACAGCTCTCACGAAAATAAAATATCAACACAAACACATTCGGTGTACGATAACGATCAAAATTTCGGTTGTCTTGGTCTCAGAGTCTCATCCTCACTAAAACAGGTTAGCATTCGTAGACTGATAGACAAATACGGTTTTGAATTATGCACAGTGTTATGGGGCACTAACAACATCGATTAATTGGATTTATCAGATTGTGGACTGTATAATTTTAAATTCAAAATATCCGGATTCCCTTCTATAAAAACTGCTATATTTTCTGCTAATGATATGGGATTAATTCCAAAAACATTTTTTGATGCCTTCCCAACTGCTGGAGAAGGTTGCTATGGCAACGTGTAATCTAGTAGTTTCTATGATGAGCTCAAAGGGTGGCAGGTACCTAGAACATCTGAAAAACTTACAATGGATCGACATCTCATCCAACGCACTTAACCTGCCCTCACCCGATCTCTTTAAATATAACTCTAACTTAAAAGCCGTAAACCTTGCAAATAATCGATTTCTTTACTTCCCATTTAATTTACACCACACCCCAAATCTTACCATTCTTGACATGAGTGACAATGCTTTAACATCAATAGACAAGGGTGTACAGCAACAGCTTGACGAGCTAGTTCTCCGGAATGGATTCTTTTACCTGAAGCTGGCTGGTAACGTATTTTCTTGCCAGTGTAGCAACATTCAATTTCTTCACTGGCTGCAAAACACGCACGTGACGCTGGATAACAACAGGAACTACACGTGCATGGATAAAGACGGGATGCTCACACACACGCTCCGCTATAAGAATCTCGATACACTCTGGCAAAACTGTGTGGGGGAGTTTTATTTTTCTTTGAGCATGGTGATATTCTGTGTTTCCGGAATAGGATTTTTAACAGTTTTTATATTCAATAAAAATTATAATTATATCAAGGCATATGTGATGAATCTTTTCGGTACTTTTAAGTACCACAAGCCGAACGATTACAAGATGGGCGTGTTTATCGGATACGCTGACCAAGATTACAAGTTCGCATGTGACCTGCTATTGCCGTATGTGGAGACGACACTAGGCCTGAAGGCGTTTGTACGTGACCGTGACCTTTTACCTACGTGTGACGTGGCGCGCGGGTTGGTTGATGCGCTCAACTCGAGCTGGAGGTTTGTCCTGGTGTCCAACGAAACGTTTCTCAGAGCAGACGGCTGGATGTGGTTTACCATCAGGTGCGCCATCTTCTCCCAAACACCTGCCAACCCGTCTAGAATCGTCGTCATGGTCCACAAACAGCACCTGCATCATTTACCTGAAGAGCTGCTCAGTGCTGTGTTGGATGAGAACGTTATTATGGTCTATAAATGGGAGATGGATTACGTCATTAGACAAAAACTTCGTACGCTTTTGTTCTAATGGTCAAGTCTAGCATTGCTATGGGTTATTTTATTTAAAAATGTAATATTGTTTAATTTTTGTAAAATTCACTCGTCATATTTCATGTTTTCATTATAATCTATTCTGTCAAACTCAAATGCAAAAAAACTGCATATTTTTTTCTTGCAGTTGATTGTTTGCTTCAAATTTGGAAATTTTTGCATGAATTAATTTATTTTTAATGTTTACTTTCATTGTATTTATTGTATATTGCTATCTCTCTCTATCACATTCTTACATATATAACATATATACATTTCGAACTTGTTGCAGTTAAATATTGTTTTTTATTCCTCGATCAGTTGATGTTTAAAATATGTTTGTACTTTCATGTATACAAGGTTTGAATTAAAATTTTGTAATCGGGTAAAAAATGTTAAAATTTGAACATCTTCCTTAGATAAACCCAGATTTGCAATCTTGTCTCTGTGTCGATGATTATCTCTGTGGATATGTGTTAAGGCAAAAACACTTGCACTGCATCACTTAAGGTGTTGAAATTTGATACGTAAGTAATAGAATAAGCGAGTCGACGGCAGCGTAGCTTACGCCGTGATTTAGTTGTTTTATTTTCTACTTTTCAGCCAATCATAATTTGTGAATTCGACACTACCAATGCTGCGACTGAAAATATTTCGGTTTTAAACACTATCAGTAGCTCGTGAAGGCCAATTATCCTCCCACTCCCTCACCCACGTGAAAGCAGACGTCCCTGACGACAATGAAAAGATCAAACAGAACTTTTTTCCCTCCCCTTAGCTTCAAATCGTGTAAAAACTAAACTATCTGCCCTTAATAGCTTTTACTAATTCGACCCGGCTCTACGATTGTAAACATTCGGGGTGAACCACAGCTCACCAGACTAGTGGGGGTGGGGGTGATATCGACATAGTCTGTTGCGCATGTCTGAAGAGTGGGTCGGCATGCATATGTGGTTGTGGTGTCCCGCATAGGCCCAAATAGAGAATTATATATATACGAGCCGACCCGCTGCGTATCATACGCCGCTATTTAGTTGTTTTTTTTTCTACTTTTCAGTAATTTATAATTTGTGAATTCGACAGTACCTATGCTGCCACTGAAAATATTTGCTTAAAAACACTACCCCCTCCCCCCCACGTGAAAGCAGCCTCCTCTTAGTTACCTCCACTAATAGCCGTCGCCAAACCCGTCTCTATGATTGTAAAATGTAAACAGCGTGACCACAGCTCACCAGACAATGTGGGGGTGGGGTGGGGGGTGGTAGTGATAGTGATAGAGAGAAAGAGAGGGGACTGCAAGGAGGCGCTTGCAGCTTGTTTTCTAACGGCTCCCAGAAGAGAATTATATATATATATATATATATATATATATATATATATATATATATATATATATATATATATATATATATATATATATATATATATATATATATATATATATATATATACATATACATATACATATATATCTATATATCTATATATCTATATATATATATATATATATATATATATATATATATATATATATATATATATATATATATATATATATATATATATATATATATATATATATATATATATATATATATATATATATATATATATATATATACGTATATGTATATGTATATATATATATATATATATATATATATATATATATATATATATATATACGTATATGTATATGTATATATATATATATATATATATATATATAGATATATATATATAGATATATATATAGATACCTAGGTTTCTGTCAAAGTTTGAGTAATTTTCAGTCACCAACAGTGTTATTCTACCTGCATTTCCATTCTTTCATAGTTTGATACCTGTATATCGCATTTTTATACAACAGCTTTCTGTTTCACCTTTTTGTGGTTTTTTGAAAAAAATTTGCGACTGTGTTAAACTTCTATAATTCTGTCGCCCGGCTCTACTGGTATTGCCATCCCAATTATTGATGTCATGTACGAATATTGGAGAAAGTTTAGCAGTTTACTTTCGATTGTGTTTTTTTTCCATTCGATTATTCTTAAACGTTATTGGCAATGTGTTGCCTATGGCGAACAGAACTGCACTTTAGCCTATGCCGAACAGCAGTATACTTTAGCCTATGCCGAACAGCAGTATACTTTAGCCTATGCCGAACAGCAGTATACTTTAGCATATGCCAAGCAGCACTATAGGCCTACTTAATCCGATACCGAGCATTCATTTTCCCGAACAAAAATCGCAAGTATTTGTACTGGATTGGTTTTAACACCTAGAAATAAACTAATTATATCAACGCGTATTGTGTAACAGTAGATTGCTTAGTTGACAAACGTTACCACTTATGAAAAAAAAACCAATCGTATTAAAGCGTATTGTACGATTTTTTAACCGTAAAAAATGTAGTGACTTATATCAAGATAGTAAAAGAGGGTGGGTGCTTTTTTCGCTATATAAAATTGCAAGGATTTACACTGGATTGGTGAGGAGCAGTAGCGTAGCAAGGGGGGTGGGGCGAGGGGGACATATGTCCCCGGGCGCCGAGCTTAGGGGGCGCCAAAATGGGTTGGAAAATTGAAAGTTCTAGGGGGGGTGGGTGCAAATCAAAATCTCGAGGAGGGGTGCAAATCGAAAGTTTGAGGGGGGGGGGTGCAAATCGAAAGGTTGTTCCCGGGCGCCGGGAAGGGTCGCTACGCCTCTGGTGAGGAGATAACACAGATCGCTTAGAAAAGAAACTTATTTTACTCAAAATGTGTAAACATATTTTCTGTTTCAGTCTGGCGTGAATAAATCTTTAGGCCCACCAGAACGTGCTCGTGGGATCACACTTAATCAACTGACTGTAAAAACGATGGGGGGGGGGGGGGGATGTGCGTCATAAGCCCTACTCTAACCAGATAAAAAAAAAAAAAAACTAGAAATGTATAGGCCTAGTATAACCTACATGTCGTAAATGTAAAAGCGGTGTAGGCCCTAGTTTGGGAACTCTTGTCTTCAAGGGAGATTACTCTAAAAATATTATTAAAATATATTCAAGATGGGGACCCAAGTTTTGATTCTCAAACGACAAACATCGCAAAAAAGTTCATTTTAGGAGTGTTTTAAGATCATTTACGAATTACAACATCAGATAAGAAAGGTCTAATGTTACTAAAGCTTATACACGTGAACAAGTCAATAGCCGCATAGCCATAATAGGCCTATTTTGTGTTAATCATTTTGGAGAAAAAAATTTTATAGGCCGAAAAATTTTAGGCCCTAAAAAAATCCTAAAAATAGTTAAAAATAGAGCCAGAGAGAATCTAGAATCTAGATCAAGAATTCTAGATCTAGATCTATATCTAGTTGTTAGCCCTATTGGTCAAAGCTAGTGGCAAATCAAAGAAATAACCAAATAGCTAAAAATCCAGCACATTTAAAATAACAACACACACGTGAACAAGTCAATACATACTAATCACTAGAATCTATGTATTACATAGCTAGCCATAGGCCTAATAATAGTAATACTAATACTAAACTAATAACTAATAACTTAAATAACTAATTGATGTTTAACATGTTGGAGAAAAATATTTTATAAAATAGTTAGATCTAGATCTAGAATTCTAGTTTAGATCTAGATCTAGAATTCTAGTTTAGATCTAGATCTAGAATTCTAGTTTAGATCTAGACTAGATCTAGAATTCTAGTTTAGATCTAGATCTAGAATTCTAGTTTAGATCTAGATCTAGAATTCTAGTTTAGATCTAGATCTAGAATTCTAGTTTAGATCTAGATCTAGAATTCTAGTTTAGATCTAGATCTAGAATTCTAGTTTAGATCTAGATCTAGAATTCTAGATCTAGATCTAGAATTCTAGTTTAGATCTAGATCTAGAATTCTAGTTTAGATCTAGATCTAGAATTCTAGTTTAGATCTAGATCTAGAATTCTAGTTTAGATCTAGATCTAGAATTCTAGTTTAGATCTAGATCTAGAATTCTAGTTTAGATCTAGATCTAGAATTCTAGTTTAGATCTAGATCTAGAATTCTAGTTTAGATCTAGATCTAGAATTCTAGTTTAGATCTAGATCTAGAATTCTAGTTTAGATCTAGATCTAGAATTCTAGTTTAGATCTAGATCTAGAATTCTAGTTTAGATCTAGATCTAGAATTCTAGTTTAGATCTAGATCTAGAATTCTAGTTTAGATCTAGATCTAGAATTCTAGTTTAGATCTAGATCTAGAATTCTAGTTTAGATCTAGATCTAGTTGTTAGCCCTATTGGTCAAAACTAGATCTAGTCATAGTGACAAAGCAAAGAAATAACCAAATAGCTAAAAATCCGGCACATTTAAAATAACGGCTACCAATACTTAGGCTATTAATATTAATCAGTGTTTGTCTTAAGAAAGTGAAACATCGGGTTATAACTTAGGCTTGATGAAGATAAATAGAAATGTAGCCTTAAACTCAACACATTATTTTCAAGTTCTCTGGATCTGCAACTTGTATAGCATTGATAAAAAAAATATTAAATTTCTGAATTAATTTTAGGCTTTTTAATAAAATTTTAGGCCTACCTTTTATTATTTTTACGGTCCTAAAATAAATCTAAAAAAGCACATTTGTATTCCATGTCAACAACATTATGGAAGGATTTTCGTCGATTGTTTGTCAACTCACTGGTGTCCATTTGAGCCATAATATTATTTATTATTATTAGGCCTAATAAATTATTATTGGCAGTGGCGTGCAGAGGGGGGGGGGGGGGCGGACGGGGCCCAGGCCCCGGGCATCCACCACTGGGGGGCATCCAGCGGAGGTAAAAAAAATGTTAATTAATTAATTAATTACATTTTTTTTTTTTTTTTTTTTAGCAATTTAAAAACTGTTGTGATATGTCGTGTCATGGTGTCATCGTAACTTTCCATATGTTTTGCTATCTCACTAAAAAAATTGTAACACTCAATCGTCTGTCAGCCGTTTTAACATTACACTGTCCGTATGGCAAAACTTACATAGAAACAGCGGGCATCAGTGAAGGGTAGTCCTACGGAAGTCAATGACATTCCATTAATAAATGTGTGTCATATTTATTTAGTATAGTGTAGGGGCATCGTTTAGAGTACTTGTAACCAAGTTATTCCCATGCACTGTATTAGGGCATCTTTAAAGTAATATGCGCGTATTCGTTATACTCATTTTCAAGGACATCCGTCGAGTAATTAAATCATATTTATTTTTATACACTATAGGGGCATCTTTAAAGTAATTATTCGCATATTCATTATAATATATCTTATGAACATTTACTAATATGCCCACTTCACTTTATAATACATTTTAAAGGCATCCATACAGTTCAGTAAGTATGCCCATCTTCATTTTATATATTGTAGGGGCATCTTGAAAGTAATTACGCTTATATTCATGTATTACACTCGAAGGACATGCAACAGTAATTACACCAATCATCGTTGTTAACATTGGGGGCATCTCTAAAGCTATTTTTTAATGTACTTCTTCATTATTATCCATTTTAAGGGAATCCAAAGGGTAATTATGCCCATATTATTATTATAAATTTTTGGGGCATCTTTGGTGAAATATATGGCCATTTGCAGTGTAATAACTTTTTAGCGCAATTTCCATTCTGGAGAATTGCGTTTATTAACTCGTCATTTCTGGGAATGGATGGATGGATGAATGTATGGATGAATGTGTGTCCGGGCTTTAAGTCGTATCTCCTCCTCAACGAAGCAATATCGATGACTAGTTCCAAAAGCAATTATGTTAAGCAAGTTACAAGAATGAGCATAGGCTATAAAAATTCCGGGTTTCTTTCATGTATTTCCCGGAAAAGCCAAAAAACCTCGAAAAAAATCAGTTTTTGGCCCATATCTCGGCAACCAGGCCACTTAGCGACTTGAAACATGTACCAATCGATTTCTGTCATAATTTAGAACAATATTGCCGAAGAAAGTTTTCAAAAATATCCTCTCGTTCGGTCACAAATTTTAAAATTACATAAACACCTACAAACCGATTGTTCTTCTAGCTTGAACGCACCCCAACATTATACGTCACAGCTATTTTTAGATAACATAAGGAAATTGCGCACAAATGTCACTAGACTTTTTTAATTAACTTGTTTTTTGTTAAATTGTATGGGCAGCATTCAGTGGCGTAGCTAGGATTTTCGGTCCCCTATGCAAAAATTAACAATGTTAATGTTAGTCGCCCGCCCTCCCCCACACTGAATGCCACTGCCTGTTCACTAAGAAAGGACTTGGAGCCTTTTTTAAATTAAATTATTTCTACAGTAGAAAAAAAAACTTGATTTCATTAATTTTTTAAAAATTATTTATATAAAATAAATATCAAAATTCCAATGTAAAAGTTTTAACTTTTTAAAAGGAGGAAAATGGCCCCTATTTGCCTTGGGCCCCTATGCCTTGCTTACTATAGCTTTATGGTAGCTAAGCCACTGGCAGCCATTAGTATATATTTTTTTTTCATGCATTATATAAGCATACTTAAGAATAAGAATGCCCATATAATGTTTTTGATACACTGTAGCGACAATCTTAAGAATATGAATCAACATATTGTTTTCGATACATTGTAATGATATCATTCAGAATAATTGCGCCCATATTGATTTTTACAAATAGGAGGAGCATGCTTTAAGTAGTGTTAAAGTTAAAGTTTTTAACTCTGAGTAGAGCTTTCTTTAAAGTTTAAAGTAATTGGGAGCACATGTAGAGCCAGTTTTATTTCAGTTAATAGTAGAGCTATCTATAGAGTTATTGAGCCCATAATGATGTAATGAAATGTGGGGATGCGGTGTGGGTTTTTAGGCTATGGAAGCCGTTAGTGGATTATCCCCCACCTGAACTAGACAGACGTACTTGGGTATTAAATTTGTGAAAACGCGTCCAAGCCAAGGGAGGGTCTGATATAGCATAGTGGATTTTTAAACACAGTCCGATGTAGAAATGTTTTTTTAAGCTGGTAGCTTTAGGGGTCATCCATTTATGACGTCCACGGGGGGGGGGGGGGGGTCCGAAAAAAATGACTTTTGTGGACGCGTGTGGACAGGGGGAGGGGGGGTAGGCCCAATGTGGACGTCCACACATTAAATCTAACATTATTTTTGGTAGTGTGAAAGAAAAATATTTCCTAGCGAAGCTAAAGTTCAACTATCCTATCTCTCTGGCCCTTTAACCACCCAGCTTGGGTCTATGCCCTGGCTTAACCTGGAATACAATAAGATATCCAATTACAAGTTTCCCACATTTGCATCCCAGGTCAAATGCCAGGCGACCACTTCTCTAGGTAGGCGGGGTCATCCCAGTTCAGTTGTGAGACGGGAGAGGGGTGGAGGGGGGGGGGGGTTAGCACGCTGTCCCTGTTCAGGTGTGGGACACGAAGGACAATAAAACACATTTGTACCAGTATTTGTAATACTATATACACTCAGAGTATATACATCTATATATCTATAGATCTAAATCAAATTTGAATGAAATAGTTCATTTCTTTATTTTCTAAAATTGGAAGATGATGCCATTAGTTATGAACTGTTTTGTGTTCTTTCTAAAGTTTAAAGATGTCACTTGTGAAGTCATTGTTTATTTCATTCTTTTCACAACAATAAATGATTTTCTGGTTGCATTATTAAAATTGCGTTTCTACATTTGAATATGCCTTGAATTGTATTTCCCTTCTTTAAATAATTTAGATTATACAATAAATACATTTATAACATCCACCATATATATTATTTTCAACAAAAGCCACTATCTACAAGTTCTCCATATTTAGCGGAACATTCTGATCACAATCGCCTAAAAAAACTTGCGGACAGAGAGAGAGAGAGCGAGAAGTGCGCAAATGGACTTTTATATATTAGGATTAATATAGATCTAGAGGTAATCTATCGTTTTAGGTGTGTAAAATCCTCAGAGGCTGGTAATGTGAAAAAAGTTGCCTCATTGTTTAGGCTTTAATAGATGTATAATATGATATATTTTTGTCAAATATTATAGATAACTAAATAATAAAGCAATGGCTAAATATATCAATATAGGTTAGAAATTAACCTTAAACAGCAGTGTTTGCGAGCAAGATTCGCTATATAAACAGCGGCCACCTGTATATTAGAGTGGTTTCCCCTGAATCTCTAATTATAATTTAGTCAAAAAATGTAAACAAGATGATTGCTAAAATAAATGAGCTTGGTTGCATTGGCTGTAAACATTGCTAGATCTAGTCTTTATTTATTACTAAAAAATTTTAATAAATTTATTTAAAAACAGTTACATGAAACTTTGAAACATTTATGTAGCTTTCAAAACTTAAATCCTCCTATATATTTTCAAATACTTTTTTTAATTTGGTTTTCTAATCAAGATTATTTTTTTTTCAGTTTTTTCTGCAATAATTCATGAATCTAAAGCTATGGAAAACACAAAGGACACTAATTGTATAGTTTGGGAGAGTTCAATTATGGTTAAACAGGAATTGAGTGACGAAATCATAACATTTATGGACATGAAATCAGATAAAACATCAGAAGGAGTACAAACAAATATATCAACACTCTTTTCAAATTATGAAGATATAAAGCAAAATGTATCAACACAATTTTCAACTGTTAAAGACAAATACTTGGAGGAAACAATACCATTTTTAGCTTTAGAAGATAAAAATCTTGATAAAACAAAGCCTTTGTTTAATTTAGAAGAGATGAAACAAGATAACCCAACATCATCTGAAGACATGAAACCAAATGTATCAACAGCATTTTCAATTTTTGAAGATATAAAACCTGAGATATTAACAATTTCATCTTTGGAGAGTGAACAACAAAATGGTTTTAAAGCACAGCAACAACTTTCTTCCCCACCAGATTCAACTGATTTTAAAGAAAATTTTGCAGTTTTAAAATCAGATCTTCAATATGAATTAAAAGAACTCAAGTTATTGCATTCAAAATTTATTGATAATCTCCCTACAGAATATCTGATTAGCAATAAGGGACTGAAGACATACAAGTGTGATATGTGTTGTCAAAGATTTTTCCATTTTGATCATGTTAAACAACACATAAACATTCACATAAGGGTGAATCCATATGGTCATGATTTTCATCAGCAAGAAGTTGTTATGATCAGTCAGGGTGAACAAATTAACAAAATAAACCTAGAACAGGTATACAACAAGTCTAGTTTGTCTAAAAAGTTCACTACAAAGTCTAGTTTATCCACACACACAAATATTCATTCTGGAATTAATAAACCATATGAATGTGATGTGTGCCATAAAAAATTTAGGCGTAAACATAATTTATCAGAACATAAAAATATTCATCTATCAGATAGACCATATGAATGTGATGTGTGTCACAAAAAATTTAATCAAAAATGTGTTTTATCAAATCATAAAAGTATTCATTTACCAGAGAGACCACATAAATGCGATGTATGTCATAAAAGTTTTGCCCTTAAATCTAGATTATCTATACATAAAAATATTCATTTACCAGAAAGACCATATGAATGTGATGTGTGTCATAAAAAATTTAATTGTAATGCTAATTTATCTACACATAAAAATATACATTTACCAGATAGACCATATGAATGTGATGTGTGTCACAAAAAATTTAATCAACAAAATCTTTTAGCTAGACATAAAAATATTCATTTACCAGAGAAACCATATGAATGTTATGTGTGTCACGAAAAATTTAAGCATAAAAGTAATTTATCAGCGCATAGAAATATTCATTTAACAGAGAGACCATATGAATGTGATGTGTGTCATAAAAAATTTAATTGTAATGATAATTTATCTACACATAAAAATATACATTTACCAGATAGACCATATGAATGTGATGTGTGTCACAAAAAATTTAATCAAAAAAGTGCTTTATCAAATCATAAAAATATTCATTTACCAGAGAGACCATATGAATGTAATGTGTGTCACAAAAAATTTAATAATAAAAGTTATTTATCTGCACATAAAAATATTCATTTACCAGAGAGACCATATGAATGTGATGTGTGTCACAAAAAATTTAATTATAAAGATAGTTTATCTACACATAAAAATATACATTTACCAGATAGACCATATGAATGTGATGTGTGTCACAAAAAATTTAATCAAAAAAGTGTTTTATCAAATCATAAAAATATTCATTTACCAGAGAGACCATATGAATGTAATGTGTGTCACAAAAAATTTAATTATAAAGATAGTTTATCTAGACATAAAAAAATTCATTTACCAGAGAGACCATAAGAATGTGACATTTGTCATAAAAAGTTTGCTCGTAAGTCTAGTTTATCTACACACACAAATTTTCACTCAGGACTTGAATGAGTTGTTGGTTATTAAATTCTTTTTTCACAAGGATCTTTAATTATCTATATATACAAGTATTGCTTTTTTACTAATACCACATTGTGTAGGCTGAAAACACCATTAATGTTTGTCATACAGGATATAATACTTTTCATAGTATTATTTGTCATACAAAGTGTTACTAATGATTAATATGCTATCTAGACATTTCACACAATGGAAGAAAAACTACATGGAAACAATTGATGTCATGAATCTCCATAGCATATTTATTATCTTGTACAAGGTGTTATGGCTAGCTTTGTTTCGGTTTTTTTTAAATATGATGGCTAAATTCTTATCCTTTATTTTACCCGTACAACAATACTAACCACTAATAAACACCAACATTTTAAATGTACAATTATAATTTGAATCATTGAAGTAATATTTACTCTATATTTTTCTTTATTGAATATATTCCAATTTATGTAATTCTAAATTTTGTATAAATAATTATATAACCTGTCACAGACTATAATTAGGTATGTTTATATTATATTGTGTTTTACATGAAGTTGCATGAATGTAGAGTACCTGGCTAGCGGAAGGACTGTCTGAGCAACTCGTCATGTATTTTCCCATGCTTTTTGGGGTAAGATCGCTCATGTACGTAAGGGGAGAGAATGGACCGTATAAAAGGTAGAGCGAAAGGTGAACGGGGGCTTGCGCTTGGACTGTGATTGTGAATGTAGGATGTCACTACGTCACTTTGATTCGTGACTGTACTCATACTAAATTATACTAGTTGTTTATCTATGGATTTACTATGGATTCATCATTTCACTGTAGTGTATAAAGTGTAAATAAAGTTATAGTTTCACAACTACTGTTGCTCGTGTGAGTATATTGAATGGTGTTACATATGGTGTCAGAAGTGGTTGAAGAATTGGTGTTACATATGGTGTCAGAAGTGGGGGCAATAAATTGATGTTGCTACAATACATATGATGTTACAGTATTATTGTGAGAAGCTGCAAGTCAAGTGTTGATTTACCAGAAAAGCTGTACATTGGTCTACGTGATGTTAAATTGAAGTTATTATCAAGTCTACAAGTTGTTACACTGATGTTGTTACATTGGTAAATTATATTGAAGTCAGAAATCGTCAACGAAGTTACAGTGTTACCACAAGTGATCAAGAATTGTCACAGTATTATTGTAAGCAGTTTTCAACGTTTTTGAAGTGGTCTACCACTGTTTGCAAGTAACTACGCTGGTATATCAAGCAAGTACGTCAAGTTATTGAAAGTTATCTAAAGTCAAGTCAAGTAATCAAAGTGATAATTGTTATCACATTATAAATATCGTCTGTGTGTTTTTTCTGTTTGGATTTAGCTGATCAAGTATTAGTGTTTCTTTTCTACTGTGGATTAGCAAATCAAGTTTATTATTTATACCTGTTCCTAAACTGTTCCTAAAGCTGTCTTATCTAAAATATTTGTTGATACAAAGTAAAAAAAAAATAATAAAATAATAAAATAAATCTACGTTAGGCTGTTTATGTATAGTCTATGGCAGGGGTCGGCAACCTTTTGAAGCAGAAGAGCCAAGAGTTACAATTTTCAAAATTTTCCTGGTTTTTAAAGAGCCACTAACAGTTTTTTTTATTTCAAATATTTTATACGAGAAAAATGGCCCGTTGAGGAAGGATACACCGGGCGCTAGGTTGATAGTGCTGTCTCTTTTCTCTAAACTAAAACCAGCCCACCCCCCACACACATCACCCCCCACCACCCACCCACCCCCCAAAAAACATGTCTACCGTCTCATTCAACAAAATATAATTATATACTTTTTCCAGTGTCCGCCCCCTCCCCGAAAATTCTACCCCCGCCCCCGAAAATTTCAAGTACCCCCACCCCTCTCCGGGGAGGAAAAAGTCTGAAAGAAACACTGGTGGCGCGCTTAGCCACACCCGAAGAATTGCATTAAAGAAATTGCAAGAAAACCACTTTTTAGATTAGACACATTAATTAGGCGGTAATTTTATTTTAGAGCATCGATGAAGAAATTACTTTTGAGTTGGGGGGGGGGGGGGCTCAGACGTTCTTACGCGGGGGGTGGGGCTTCGCCCCTACCCGAAGAATTGTATGCAAGAAACTCTTCACGCAAACCATTTAGATTAGACAACATTTCCTTTTTATTCAATGTTTACGCGAGAATCAATGACGTCAGTGACCGCGTCATACTTCGTTTTTCGAATTACTGTGAAGGTTTTTATTTTGCTTGTGTTTTTTCTAGAGCGTTCTAGTCAGACAGATAGATAGATACATAGACAGACAGCGAAACTATTAGTATTAACAAGAAAAATGGCGCGTTGAGGAAGGATACACCGGGCGCTAGGTTGATAGTGCTGTCTCTTTTCTCCAAACTAAAACCAACCCACCCCCCACACACACCACCCCATACCCCCACACACCACCCCCACCCACCCCCACCCCAACACACCCACCCCCATCCCCCCCAAAAAACATGTCTACCGTCCCATTCAACCAAATATAATTATATACTTTTTCCAGTGTCCGCCATTCCCCGAAAATTCTACCCCCGCCCGCGAAAATTTCAAGTACCCCCACCCCTCTCCGGGGAGGAAAAAATCTTAAAGAAACACTGGTGTCGCGGTTAGCCACTACGCGAATAATTGCACTAAAGAAATTGCGAGAAAACCACTTTTTAGATTAGACACATTAATTAGGCGGTAATTTTAATGTAGAGTATCGATGAAGAAATTTCTTTTGAGTTGGGGAGGGGGGGGGCTCAGACGTTCTTACGCGGGGGGTGGGGCTTCGCCCCTACCCGAAGAATTGTATGCAAGAAACTCTTCACGCAAACCATTTAGATTAGACATTTCCTTTTTAATCAATGTTTACGCGAGAATCAATGACGTCATATTACTGTGTGCACTCTCTGGTTTGAGATTATGTTCTACTCTATGCTAAATCTGTCAACGTCATACTTCGTTTTTCGAATTACTGTGAAGGTTTTTATTTTGCTTGTGTTTTCTCTAGAGCGTTCTTGTCAGACAGATAGATAGATACGAGATACATAGACAGACAGCGAAACTATTAGTATTAATTTTTATTAAGATTATTAGTATTTGTTCAAGGAGCTGGAGAGCCGCATCTTGATATCAGTAGAGCCGCATGCGGCTCACGAGCCGCAGGTTGCCGACCCCTGGTCTATGGCTAAAAAACTAAGAGGACGTTATTGACACAAGCTAAATGCCAAGTGTGATAAAAGGTTATTTCCCTTGGTGCTTTGCTTTAAAAAAACTTATATAGGTCTGGAATGAAAATTGTTTACTAAAATGGAGGCTGCGGTGTGCACATAGTTTACAAGTCATTCGCCTAACATACAATCATAAGTTGTTTAAAAATTGTATTAAACAACAACTGTCTCTTAAACGAACAATTTAGCACCAAGATTCACTACTATAAATATGAATATAATGCGAGCATTAGAATAAGATATGTACAAGGTCCCTGAAAGGTATAAACACCCCCAGTTCTACAAGAGCCACCAAGACAACACCAGCATCATCACTGCACAAGATGTATCAACGTGCGATACCTTGACTGAATCATCAGCTGTGGACATCAAAACAAGCTATATTTTTGGTAGTAGATACATTGAAATAAAAATAATCACAGTATAAAATATTTGGAATTAAGCCACTGATTTTTTACCAGTAAGGCTCGGTATTTAGAGGCGTAGCCAGTAGCGTAGCGAGGGGGGTGGGGGGCGGGTGGGACATATGTCCCCGCGCGCCGAGCTTAAGGGGCGCGAAAATTGAAAGTTTGAGGGGGGGGGGTGCACATCAAAATCTCGAAGGCGGTGCAAATCAAAAGTTTGAGGGGGGGTGCAAATCGAAAAGTTTGTCCCCGGGCGCCGGGAAGGGTCGCTACGCCTCTGGGACTGGGGAGGGGGGGACAGGGGGGGGGTAAAAAAAATTAAAAGCTCGTTTCAGCTGCAGTTTTGAATTATAAATATTAAAAAATATATGGGGTGGGGGGGGGGGGGGCAAATTGAAGTTTGTCAACTGGCGCCGGGAGGGGTCGCTACGCCTCTGCTTGGCATGCCATTGATAAACTAAAATCTATGTTGTCTTCAGTATGAAACGAAATTTGTAAAACATACCTGGTGTTAAATACATATTTAGTACCAAGTGAGTACCGTACATCTGGTCAGTGGTGTTATGGTAGAGACGGGGATAGACTGAGAGCTTAACTCGGATGATGTCTTTGGGCAACTGCAGGAAACAGGACAGCGACAAGAACGGATGTTGTGTAGATTTGACGTTCGTACAGGCAGGGGAGATGTTGTTCGATATTCCCTACCGACGGATAAAACCGATAAATTACAATTACTTTAAAAATTTGTTCACGTCTAATGAATATATGAAGGTCTTCAATGTAACATATAATACATCTCTTAACAAACCATCTTAAGTATTATATGAGGACTAGGCTAATATTGCATTTGACTTGATTTTTTTACAAATACTTAGGTGTTCAAAGTTAAAAAAAAAGCTGCATTAAAGACTTTAAAATCCTCTCTTAATTTTATTATAGAACACGGTTATAGTATCATGAAAAACACATTTTAAGCGCTTTTAACTTTCTTAACCATATTTCTATAGCATGTTGGAAACTTACACGAGTGTAAGGGGTCATCTTTAAATGAAAATTATTTAAACAACAAAATATTTTAAATCCTTTTCACCCCTATTGCCACATTTTCCAAAAAAAAAACCATATTCCTTTCACTAAATTTACATCACTTATTATCCACTTCCCACTTAAAACTTTTTGGAAGGTGTAGGGGAGGTAACTATGATTTTATAAGACTAAACAGTTCACAAAATTTTTTTTAACAACTATCCCCCAGCCCCACTCTCAAAATACGTTCAACTACGTCCATCTTACAATCAACCATCGTCCCTCTCACGTAAAACACACTCCAACACCACTTACACGTGAGTCGACGACAACAGCAGTACTGCCACCTTCTGGGTAGACCAGTACTGTGTAGTTGATCAGGAGCTGCCTCTGTGTGTCCTGGATGGTATATTCAGCCTGACCTCTTACGGCTAAAGGAAAGCACAGTAAAATCTCAACTGATTAATTCATGAATTCACATAGATCAACTTTCAAACTTTCAAAGCAATCAGGAAAAAGCTCAACTGAAAAAAATAAAACAAACATATCACGTGTAATGTTAGATAACTAGCACTTCGCGTACAGTCTAGTGCTGAATCAACAAGAACTTTAAAAAAAAAAGTAAAAGCTTAGTTTCCGCGTTCTTTACCAGCTACGGGTGACAGGACAGAACTAAACGTCCTTCTGATCGATAAAACGTATCTGTGTCTTACATTACAGCATGGTTTAAATGTGTTATATATATATATATATATATATATATATATATATATATATATATATATAATATAACGCTGCTGGTAGTGTGTCAGTCCTTCCTTCCTTCCTTCCTTCCTTCCTTCCGTCATCGCTATAGATTTTGGAACCATAAAACTAAACATCGCACATTGCAGTGCTTTTCAGTGCACTCAGTGTCTTATTATAAAAAATTAGAGTAGGGTTTGTTTATATAGCGGCATAGAGCTATTTTATAATTGCCACCGTGTTTACTCTTTTGCATAACTTAAAGAAAATATTAAATACACGCACATTGCTAAAACATATTAAAAGGATCAATGTCAAATATCATTTTCTTTTTTATTCTGAGAAAAAACGGATATATTTTTATGAAAGTAGGTCGAAAAAACTAATTAATTCAACTTTTTTTTTTGGTAATTTTTTGCAAGGGAGGTAATTTAAACATATATTTAACTCATCAATAATAAAGGTTAATTTTTTTTTTATTACTACCGCATTGATTATTATATGTTAAGGTTCATAATTAAAAGAAAAAAAACGTTAAGATTATTTATATTATTTATTATTATTTTCTAATTAGTCTATGATTTATCAAAAATCACTATCTTTTTGTTTTTGTTTTTCGTTGTTATGAAAACAGATGGTGAAATTTGACTTTTTGAGAAGAATGGAAAGGCTCTGTCTGAGCGCGGACGTATGGGAAAATGTTTTTTTTTAATATTCAACTCACTCTCAATAATTTAAGTTAATTTTTTTTTATTACTTCCACATTGATTATTATATGTTAAGGTTCATAAGTAAAATAGAAAAATGTTAAGATTATTTATAATATTTTCTAATTAGTCTATGATCTCTCAAAATCACTTTTTTTTTGTTTTTCGGTGTTAACAGAGGGTGAAATTTTAGGGTTTTATAGTATAGAGAATGCTGAAAAGGCTCTCTCTGGGCGGGGACGCCTGGGAAAAGCGTGTTTTTCGGTGGTGATTCTAATTACATTACCAATGTGTTTTCTTAGAACCATAAAAGTAAACACCACTTGCCGTACATTTATTTGCATCGCATTATTTTATTGTAAGTTATCCAGAGGCGTAGCGACCCTTCCCGGCGCCCGGGGCGAACTTTCAATTTGGCGCCCCCCCCCCGCTTATATATATATATATATATATATATATATATATATATATATATATATATATATATATATATATATATATATATATATATAAAATTATGTGTATAATTATGTGTGTGATAGTGTGTTTATATATAAGCTTGTGTGTGGGTAAGAGTGTATTTGTGTGTGTAAGCGTGTGTGTAAGCGTGTATGCTACAGTCCGGACAAGGTTTAATAATTACATTGTATGATTTTCATTCCTTAAAACTTTACGACAATTTAATTCCCATTAAGATGCGTTTAACTTTGTTTGCGAACGATTAGTGATGTCAGTAAAAAAAAATAAGCCTGATCTGTGTTAGAGGGTAGTTTGTAGCTAACGCTAATATGTTTAGACCAGCCTTTTATGTTCTAGTTTTGGAACGATCTCTGTTGTGATATGGTACATAGTTGGATTCGAAGTTTGTTAGAGTAAGGACACACAAGTGACATACAAGAAGAAGTTATCAGAAATATTTATTGTTCACATTGGAATACGACATGGGTATTTTGTTGATTGGTTGATGGTATGACTAAACAAGCTAGAGAAAACAAACTGGAATCCAACGGATGTTAACAGCTCGTAGTCTTGGATTTCGAAGATTTGCCCTGCCTTCTCGCACACAGAGTTTCTTCCAGGCATCTCTTCGGGGGGGGGGGGCAAAGCCCCCCGAAATTTTTTTACCGCCCCCCCGAACGAATTGGAATTTATATAATTTATATATAGAAAATGTATACGTTTAACAGTGTCCGCCCCCCCCCCCCCCCAAAGAAAGTCTACCGCCCCCCCCCCCCGAAAATTTCAAGTGCCCCCCCGGAGAAAAAAGTCTGGAAGAAACACTGCTCGCACAACGTCAACAACAAATGCATAACTAATTGTATTGATTGAAGAAGCAGTAACAATCAATTTAATGATAGCCCATGACGTTCTGATTATAATCAGCAGCAATAAAACGCGTTTTAACACTCTAAGAAAATGTAGAATTCAAATGCATTGTCAAAAAAATTCAATTAGGATCTATAACTAAATGTGGTCTCTTTTACTGTATGGCTTGGAGCTAG
>NW_026731882.1:197500-260000 GCF_028476545.2 Physella acuta
CTAAATTTAAACATGGTGTTATGTGCTGATCATATCCGTATCACATTTAGGGAATTCTAGAAAATAAACCCAAGAGAACATCCTTCTCGAAAAAGTTTGTTGGTCTAGTGATTGTTATATCTTTAAAAAAAAAGAAAAGACGTTTTTTAAATGTAAAAATAAAAATTATACAAGAATACTTTTTGAGAAAAATGTATTTTACTATGCATTTTACTATGTGAATTAACTTTACTTATTTTTAAAAAAAAAGAGTAATTAAGAAGTAATTTAAACTAAAACTAGGTTATGAAATAACAAATACAAATAAAAAAATTCATAAAAAACGTTTTAAAAACAAGCTTTTATGTAATGATGCACTAAAAAGTAGAAAATAAATTATAGACTACTATTTAAATAACTATAAAGAAAAGCGTGGGTCACTTTAGTATCTATTGGATACCTTTACTAATGTTAAGGAAGACACCCACGCTTTTCTTTATAGTTATTTAAATAGTAGTCTATAATTTATTTTCTACTTTTTAGTGCATCATTACATAAAAGCTTGTTTTTAAAACGTTTTTTATGAATTTTTTTTCAGTACTTTACATGTTTTATCTACAATAGAGTTACATGACTAAAAACCATTGCGCGCCTACTGAACATCACGTTCAGTAGGCGCGCAATGGTTTTTGAACGCAGCCATTACGTGGTCGTGATGGCGCAGCTATTGATGACGCGTGTGGTGTGGTTGGCTAGACATGCCTACTAATTCGGTCCAAATTTTAATTAATTCATAAAAAATCAATTAGGCATCCAATTAAGTCAAATTTAGTTTCAGATTGCATTGTCTTCATGTCTTGACCCACGTGCCAACTGTGAATCGTGTCGGTCAAGTAGAACTGTCCGAATTTTCACTCCTGCGTTTCCGTCTAGACAGACTGTCGACAGACTGACGACAGAGGAAGTGAGTTAAATAAAAGCTTGTAATAAACGTGTTGGTTTACGTCAAATTAAATTAAACATATTAGATTTTTTAGCGTTTTAAAAAAAAATACGTATTATTTATCTGTATTATCTGTGTTTAGTAATTTTCCAAATATGGTAAGAGAGCGAACTTAGCAGCATTCTAATATGAATTGCGTTATTTGTACCTCGTATGTGTCTTGAATTAGCCTAGATTGGTTAATTACCTGTTAAAGTTGTTAGTAGTAATCTGATGTTTTTTAAATAGACATGTCAGCTTTTTGGTAGACTTAATAATTAAAACACAACTAGAGCGGAATCAATATATTGGTACTAAGTGAATGAATACAAAACAATTTTAATCGCAACAGTCTAAAAATGTGTACTACTGTAATGTACATAATAAACTTCTGAGAAAATAACATAAACCTTATTTATACATAATGCATATAAGCATTAACTACTGTACCCCTACAGCTTTCTCGTAAATCTTTGTCGATGCACTTTTTTTTTTCAATAGAGAGCAATGCGGAAGTCTGAGGTGTAAATATAAAGAAGGTCATGGTTCAACGCTTTACCAGGAAAACGTGTGTACGAGCTGTCATACATGTTATACATGGGCAGCATGAGACGGTCGTATGTTGTCAGTAATGTCAGGTGTCAACATTTTAAACAGATATGGGCTTCGTTCTACAATCATCGGCTATAATGGTCTGTCTTATTATACGTAAGTAAAATATTTCTACCTTTATATGTGAAACTAGTTTTAACACGGTTATAAGAAAATATAAACTCACACGCAACACACTACCACCCTATAATATATATATATATATATATATATATATATATATATATATATATATATATATATATATATATATATATATTTATTTATTTATTTATTTATTTATTTATTTATTTATTTATTTATATTTATGTTAATAAAAATAAAAATAAACAAATAAATATGTATGTATATTCATATACAGGCCTATTTATATACTTATTTTTTCATTGTTCTAGATATACATGCCTTACAATTCTACATACGTGATTATGAAGATTCAGCCAACAATGTCACAATAGCATACCTTAGCAATGCTAACAAGTTGTTGTTTGAAGCTTTTGTTCATTTCGAAAGCGCACAACATGAGTTTGCAAAGAATATTTACTTTACTTACACTAATGCGACTGTTTCGAAAAGGGTTTGTTTTCTATTTAATTTTATAAAATACTTGTACGTTATGTTTGTACTTAGCACTTAGTATAACTTAGTATTTTTATCGTAAAATCAGTTTCAAGTTTATGCGTTTTCTTTAATTCAGGAGCTTTAATTTTGTAATAATTTTACTATGAATATCATTCATTAGAGGTTCTCTTTTATGACTTTCAAAAGGGTGACGAGCACAAAAAAGTGACTTTCTTGACTCATAGATTGCGAAGTGGTTAGGTGACTAATGAATAACAGCGCGTTCAATTTTAAAAAAACAAATTTTTTACCTAAAAAAAATCACAAACATTTAAAGTGCATTTTGAGCTTGGAAGTATAAATATTTGTTACATGTTTTTAAATAAACTGCTTATCATCTACTTAGATTATTATCAACTTTTCCCGTTCATGCCCAAAATACATGAGGCAGATGAAGTAGAGTTAATCTGTTTCAATGACCTTAGCATTCGAGGAGATAGTATGTCAGATAAAACCCCAGCCGACTTTGTTTCCCTAACGTAAGTCAGGTACCCGTTTGAGCTGGGTGGACTCACGGACGTTCTACACACGGGGATCCAAACTCGACACTTTCTGGTTAGCAATCTAGGGCTCTAACGCTAGTCCACCCCGTCCCATACTTGAGCAGTTAGCAATCTAGGGCTCTAACGCTAGTCCACGCCACCTAAAACAAAAACTCCAGAAACCCAGTCCATCAACCAGACTACAAAGAACAAGTTTCATCAAAGAAGCAAAGAATCTGAAAAAGAAATATGAAATCGAAAATATCATTCCTGAAGCAATAAAAACTCAAAACCTCTCCCCGCCTTGGATCTCCCACTGTCCCTTAACCATTATTGACTCAATAGACACCATAGGAAAAAAAATCTGACTATGATCTAGAAGAACTTAAGAAAATAACAAATAAACACATTAAGGATCAGTACCCCAGCAATACCTGGATTAGAGTTTTCACATATGGCTCAGCTGAAGATGCCACAAAAAACGGCGGGGCTGGCATCCTTATTGAATGGCCAAGCGGAGAAAGCCTGGAAAAGGCAATAGCCACAGGCAGCCTATCCGACAATTTTAGGGCAGAAAAAGAAGCTTTAGAACACGCAGCAAACCTCCTGTCAGAACACCCTGAATCACCGAATAGTCAGATTGTATTTCTTACAGATGCCAAATCAGTCCTGCAATCCCTACAAAATCCGGAGTCCTATATTCAAACACTTATGACAGCACTAGAGAGGCTAAAAATACCTGCAGCAGAATTGTGCTGCAGTGGATCCCGGGCCACTGCCAGATCCAGGGTAACGAGATCGCAGACCAGCTGACAAAAATTGGGGGAAAGAAACCACAACCGGAAATTTCGCTACACCCAAAAGAAATAAAAAGAATAATTAAAAACAAACAAACGCAAATGTGGTCTGTCACACACCCTCACTACATTAAAGACGACGGCTATTACAATTTAACACGAAAACAACAATACATAATCTTTCGACTTAGAACAGGCCACAACAGACTAAATCAACACATGCACAAAAAACTGAAGGTTGGGTGTAGCGAAATGTGCCCTTGTGGCAAGGCCCCGGAAAACACGGAGCACGTACTCCAGGATTGTACTCTGTATGGCCAGGCAAGAGGCAGACACTGGCCCCAGCCCACCCCACTCAGGGAAAAATTATATGGGACACCTGACAAACTGGAAACCACAGTCCGGTTTGTCCACGAAGTTGGACTTGTTGTCTGAATCCTCCACCATATTCAAAAATTAAGAACGAAGAAGAAGAAAGAAGAGTCCACGCCGTCCCATACTTGAGCAGTTAGCAGTCTAGGGCTCTAACGCTAGTCCACCCCGTCCCATACTTGAGCAGTTAGCGAACAAAGAAAAGAACATTAATCAAAGTTAGTAGTAGACATAGCTTAAATGTCTGTATTTTAATTATATCGTCGCCCCGATCTTAAATAATTATTATCGTTTTTGTTGTTGTATACTTTCGCTATTGTTGAAAGAAGTATTTTGTTACAGATTTGTATCGTAGATCTTCAACCATGCAATGGAGGTCTGAGAAGAAACAGATGCTACTGTGAGAGTATTGATGAGTCAGGATTTTACAAGGTCGTGTTAAACATATCGGCTTCAGACTATGAGAGTAGTGGAGAAATATACGGCACTGTCACAAATCTATCGCTGACAAAACACTACAGTAACAGATTGAAGCACCATTTTGGTAGGTTTTTGAAGTACTGGTATAATGTATTTTCTAAATGCGTCTGTATTCTGTTGAACATTATAATGTGATTAATAACAAAACAATATTTTAATAACGGAGGAATAAAACTTTACCGCATGATATCCGTGTACTAGTTTGCCACTTTACAAAATGCAATGTGTTACCAGAATGTTAAACAAGCGTGATCAAGTGTGTGTTGTTATGGTTGATTTAACTCCAACACCAAACTGTGCTACGTTTTCAGCATTTTATTCTAATCCCAGTTTCAGAAAAATTTCACCTCCAATTCTACTATAAGACTCTCACCTCCACTATTATTATAATTCTTTCTACCCAAAATCCTCATCAGCAACTTTTACACTCCTGTTGATCCCATATTCGACAGCGGGAAAAATAAAACAACATAGGACTAACCACAACTCACTAGCCCAGTTGATCAAAACTATTACTAATCAAATTAATACGTGACGTGTACATTGAATTGTAATAAACAGAGTTCGGGTCCCTAATATCTATCTATATATATAATTCTCTACGTCGCCCAACCATACGGGGCACCGTCCGCCCGCGGCCCACCCTCCCCCACCCAACCCTACCCCCTCTCGCTCTCCAGATATGCTCATGTGTGTACCCACCCAACCGTGTCTTTCAGGAAGTCTTCACCCGTTGGGTATGCTACGCCGCGGGTCGATCCTATTGTGTGTCTACCCTTGGCGTTGAAATATCACTCTCTGTTTAATTTGTCAAGCAAAAAAAATTCTTCTAGTTCGTACTTTGGAACTTCGTTCCTTTTCTGAAACGAAAACCGAACAGTCAAAAGGTTCGTACACCGGACTGTTCGTTTATCAAGGACATATAATCTTGTGCGCCGGGGTACATCACTAAAAAATGTACATTAAAATTTACAAAATCGACTTTTGTATCCATCATTACTACATTATCAATACATTAATTTCTCATTAAGGTAAAACTGACCGACCTTTGAAACAAGTGCATCACACTTCAACAGAGGCTTTAGCAACTCATGAGGGGAATGTTACAGAATCATACAAAGGTACATTGTATTTTATTGATCTGTTTAATTGTAAAATTTGAGCTTTTTATTTAAACAAGTATGTTCTCATGATCAAATGATCGATTGTTTTTTTTATTAGCTTTTTATTTATTTTCAGATCAGAACTCCACAAAGTTATCACTTCAAATCATAGACGCCAATGTCAAGAAAAAATACCCTTTTCAAATAACAGGTAGGCTTTTTGATGCTAATAAAAAATAATAATATAAATATTTAACTATTAAATTTCTATTTTCTGGGCTTTTTAATTTGAATGTATAGTATCTTTTAAATTAATAAATGTAATCTAAATCCTTATGATCTGGTACTTATAACTAGTACCAAAACATTATGTGTATCTGCAATTCATTAACATTGTTTCTTTATATATATATATATATATATATATATATATATATATATATATATATATGTACATATATGTGTGTATATATTTATATTTACAGAGGAAGGGAGAGGTGACTCTTCAGATTCGACAGAAATAAATATCGCTCTAGTTGTTATCATAACTTTAATTGTCAGCATTGCTGTTTTTATCATTTTTATTCTCTGCTTCACCAAAGGTAGGTATTTTTAGATTTCACTACTCACTATACAGTATCCCCTTCAAAACATTTTACGATAATGATACAGTTGATTGATAGTAAATGATTTACTGCTATACATATCCTTCATTATAGGCTTAGCGCAATGATAACATTCATTTTCAAAACGAGATTTACATTTGTGTTTACTTAGTGTTTTTACTAGCCCGCATAGTACTCGTCACAATGTTCACCAGCTGGTACTTTTAAAATCTGCAAATAATTTTAGAATAAAAAACCTATCATTTGGTCCATGTGAGATTTTTAGGTACCTCAGAAGAATGGTCTCTGGCAGATGAGGCTCGTTAGCTGGAGGTAGCCGTTCGTCTAGGAGAGACAACTCCAAAATCTAACAACTGCTGCCTTGTAGTTTGTTCTTGGTTGGACAAAGGCCATGGAAGCAAATCCAAAAATAAGAGCAGGCTGAAATCGGTGTCAATGGCCTCATTGGCGCATAACCAGTTGACAAGTATCCTTAATTGTGTTGGATCCCTGCCAACACTAAAATTAAGAACGAAGAAGAAGAATGGTTCATACTTTATTCGCTGATTGTTTCCCCTAAAGCTTACGTAATACTCATGTTGCTAGAGACGAAAGGGCAGATCTAAGACTGTGGTTTAAAAAAATAACATACATTATTTGGTTTCTACGAGACGAGGGTGGAAACTACGTCATATGACACCATGAGTTACTCTCTCCTACATTAAAATCACATACTCTCCCTTCCTTTCTTACAATTTGGTTTAAACCAATCGTTTAAAGAGTTTGTTAAATGATACACATTCCTGAACAATTATTTAGCTCTGTAGTTTACTTTAATGGATTTTCATATAATATTATTATAATTAAAAAAAATTAATTTAGAATCTAACATAACGTATAAATGTCACAAGAATCTGTCATTTATTGTATTCAGATGACGTATTTTATACTTCAGCGAAGAGGAGAACCACGGAGACTGATCACACATATGAGGAGATATGTGATGTTCAAACTAAACCACAACCACAGAATCACGCGGCGATATATGTCAACGGTATACATCCTTCGGTACATGCTAACATAAAAGGACCCGTGTAATTATGGCACAATATTAAATTCCGAACATCGACAAATGGGCAAAATATTTAAATTTACTGTATTGGCAATTGTTAACGTATATTTTTTTAATGATTTAATATTTTGCAATGTTTTAATTATTATAATGATTTGCACCCATATGTGATAAGTATTATTTTACAAATGCCAAGTCTGTTGGTATTCACTCTATGAGTTATTATATAAAGTACAGTAAGTTCGGTGAATTGAATGATTTTTTAAATTGTATCGTTGAAAGCTTGTTTTTGTTATATTATGTGATCATGCAGCTAGAAATACTAATAAAAATGTTGATTTGTTTAACTGCTTAATTTCCAGCGATGTCGTGTTATGGTTCTATCAGAACCTGAAAACTCCCCATTGTATCAGGGGTGGCTATTTAAAAGTATAAACTTATTAAGATATATATATATATATATATATATATATATATATATATATATAGCTAGACAAACATGTTTACATACACATATGTGCGTTCGTTAAATTGTGTGTTCGTTTGTTCATTCTTTTCTGTAGCTTCAATTAGCTAATACGTGCTTGCCATGAAAAAATCAAAGAGTTTTTGCGAACAAAGATTTCTAAAATAATGTGCAACTACCTGTGTTGTTTATTGCAATGTTAAAGGTCCAGTGAGCAGGAATATCTCTAACAAAATTATGTGTATTGATCACATATCGTTGGCGGAGGATGAAGTGTAAAATATGTTTGACTGTGTAAGTATTGAATTATGATGCATAGATTAAATAATAATATCCTGAAAATAACGAAGAATTCTTCTTCTTAAAGCTAAGTTCTAGATCAGTTCATTTTTTTATATAAAAAACATTGCCATATTTCGAGAACTGTTTCTATTTGAGGAGTGAAAAGTCTGTTGCATAGGCAAACCTGTAAATCATGTAGTGGATTCCCCTTAATTGTGGAACTAGATTTTCTACTTTTTTTTCAAATCATGATTTTGACCCAAGCAAAGACTGTGCATCGTGCGTACAAACCCCTCAGAGATTTTTCCCATTTTAAACCTTAAGTTTAAAAAAAAAATGTTTTTTTCATTATATCTTCACTTTTTGTGTTTGTTTATGTTCACCACAAAATCCACACGCTTCATTTGTTTTCATTTGAACGAATATATTTTATGGAGACAAGCATCTGCGAGCACGAACTTATGCCTGTTAATAGGGCTGGTAAGTAGGTCACCAACCAGTGACAACACCATTACAAACTTAAAAAAAAATATTTTGGATATTTTTGTTTAAATAAGTCTACAAGTTGGCGACCCTGAAAGTCCAGTCAGTTTGGGATCCAGTGTACTAGAGAAATAGCCCCCAAAATCCCAACCTCTACCTCAAATTTAACCTGAAAAAAAAATCTGATTTGTTATCCAAAATCGGCATTTTAACCAGATCCGGAAATTTAGCAGGATACGGAAATTTGGACAGAAACGGGTGGAATTTAAGCGGATACGAAATTTTATTAAAAATTGTCACATTTACCGGATCAGTAAATGTAGACGCATCGGGCTATTCAGAACCTTAAGGGGTATGAAGTTCTACCGAAATGGAAGTTTATTCAGAACATGCATTTCATCTTAATCCGAACATTTAACTGGAAAAAATAGCTGGAAACTAACCTGAAAAAATGATATACTGGACAAACTTAAATTCATACCTTAACAAAATTTTACTTAATACGGAACTTTATTGGGAGACGGAAATTTGATTTAAACGGAAATTTAAACGCAACATGAAATTTTAGTAAAATCGGAAACTTAAAAGGTACGAAGTATAACTGAAAACTGTATGATATTTGAACCTGAACCGGATACTTAATCTGAAATATAACTTCTAATATTATTTACTTTAACCGTTAACCTAACACTAACGCTTCCGATATATTTTACTTTTCCGGTACTTTTGTGTGTAACTATATACACTTAAAAATCAATGATAACAACACGCCATCTGACTTATACCTTTACCTAGTTATGCACATTTATACTAAATTTATTCGTATATCATAATAAAGCATATATTTCGTAAATAAGGTCAAGTTCGTTCGGGCCGTGGGGGGGGGGGGGGGGGGTAGACTTTCTTTAGGGGGGGGGGGGGGAGCTCCCCAAACAGATTCCTGAAAGAATCGCGTAATGATAGTGTCATTATAATCAATGACATCATTGTTATTGTGAAAATTTTGCCATTATATTTTTAGAGAGGGTAGGCTTCGGTAAAAAAAAAAACAAAAAAAAAAACGTTTTTAACACTTGTTAGAAAAAAAATTCTTTCTCTATAGTTTTTGTAATGTAGGCCTACATACGGGTATGTGTTTCCTTTTTACTTTCTCGTAATTGAGTATAGAAAAAATATTGTAATCGTGCAAAAAAGAAAATCGAGATTTTTGCAAATCTCGACGTTTTACAACTCCCTGAGTCGGAAAAATATAATTTTGCAATCTTGTCCATGTCTATGTGTGTATGTGTGTATGTGTGTGTGTGTGTGTGTGTGTGTGTGTGTCTGTGAACACGATAACTTGAGTACCGTTGCAAATAGGTTGATGATATTTCATAATTAAGTATTATATCAAAATTTGTAGTTCTTTAAACTTTTCAGTGATTTCCGGTAACCGGAAGTGGAACTTCTCTACTTTCAATTTTTCAAAAGTCTATAACTTGAGTACTGTTTAAGATAGATAAATAAAATTTCACATATAAGTAAAAGATCTAATTTTCTGCCTTTTTTCAAAATTTGAGTAATTTCCGTTGAAAGGAAGTAATAATTTACGCTATTTCTCATATCTAAAAAAAAGCATGTGAATTTATAAAGTACAAATAATATTCCGCACTATTATACACAGATTTTTTTGGTGTTCACTTGTTGCGCAATTCTTTTTCTACGAGATTCTATTTTATTATAAAAAGTTTAAGTAATTAAAAATGGATTAAAAATCATGTCTATATTACGAGGTGCCATCCCCCGTAGTGTTATATAAGAATATTCGAGAAAGTGTAGGGGAGATCACTCCTCGTTTATTTTTTAAATGGTGAGAAAATCTTGGTAACTAAGACAACGGCGGCCACCTTGAAAAAATTAACCTCTTATTAGGATTAAAACTATTGATAAAGTATTTGTATTTGAGGCACTAAACACTAAATCTTGGGGAATTTAAGGGTATAAAATTAATGTTTTTTACTTTTACGACGTTAAAATTTTATATTATTATTTTTCGTTTTTTTTGTTTATTTTTTTTGATGACTTCCTATTCGTTTTATGTGACGTCACAATATTATTTTTTTTAATCTGTTAACCGTTTTGTTACTTGTGGTCTCCATGTATAGTTCTTCTGAGATCTACAGACAGAAAGAAAGACATAAATCGAGCAATATTTAGAATACATACATATAAACACTATCTGAATAACAGATCAATATTAAAAATAAAACTTTAAAACTTCAAACTATTTTAATTTTTTTTATTTAAGAGGTCTTGAACTATCCGAAGCACTGTAACATTTCTTGCTATCCTGACTTTTCGATCTCCGTCTGAAAAAAATGTATGAGAACATATTTAAATTAATTCGTTCGTTCGTTCGTTCGTTGGCATTTCGTTCGTTCGTTCGTTCGATCGTTCGTTCGTTCGTTAGTTCGTTCGTTCGTTCGTTCGTTCGTTCGTTCCTTCGTTCGTTCGTTCTTTCTTTCGTTCTTTCGCTCGTTCGTTCGTTCGTTCGCTCTTCCGTTTTTTCGCTCGCTCGTTCGTTCGTTCGTTCCTTCATTCCTTTGTTCGTTCGTTCGTTCATTCGTTCTTTCTCTCATTCATTTGCTCTTTTAAATATGCAAATGTTCAGAAAAGATTTTTGAATATACAAACTGGCAGAGAGTTAAACCCGGTGGACAATCATTGGGAGTTTGACAAGAGATCTTTGTTGGAGGTGGTGAGCGAGGGGAGCCACACCTGAAAAATTGTGACGATTAAACTAGACGTAATCGACTTGGTTCTGCTCCATCTACTTCATCCAATATAAAGTACGGACCGACTTGCGGCAAATCATACGCCGCTATTTAGTTGTTTTATGCTGCCACTGAAAATATTTGCTTTAAAACACTAAAACCCTCCTTTCCCCCAACCCCTAGCGCCCCCCCCCCCCTCCCGTGAAAGCAGCCTCCTCTTAGTTACCTCCCCTAAGTTAAAAATCGTTTCAAACTACGCGATGATTAGTTGTTGTTTTTTCTACTTTTCAGTAATTCATAATTTGTGAATTCGACAGTACCAATGCTGCCACTGAAAATATTTGCTTTAAAACACTATCAGTAGCTCGTTAAAGACGATACCCCCCCTCTCCCACCTCCTTTCTCCAACCCATGCCCCCCTCCCCCCCCCCCCCGTGAAAGCTAACTCCTATTAGTTACCTCCCCTAAGTTTAAAATCGTTTCGAACTAAATTATCTGCCCCTAATAGCCGTCACTAAACCCAGGTCTACGATTGTAAACATTCAGCGTGAACCACAGCTCACCAGACCATGTGGGGGTGAGGGTGGTAGGGAGCGCGCTTACAGCTTGTTTTTTAACGTCTCCAAGAAGAGAATTATATATCTAGATAACTTCGAAATGGTATACGTAGTAGCATTGCTTAAATCGGAAACGGGTACACTACAACGTCATCATAAAAATTAGCTTACACCTCACCTCCCAGTCCTCAATAACATAATATAACAAGCTTCAGAGCAGTGGCGTAGCTTTGATTTTCGGGCCCCTATGCAAAGATTATCATTGGGCCCGTTAGTCACCTACTAGACTACAACGGAGTCAAATATGGGCAGGGAAGAAATTGTAAGCGTCTATATTGTGTATTTAAACAGTACTGAATCATTAATGTACTACCCAGTAACGTAAAATTATATTGCGACACATGTAAAAAGTGCAGTCCGCATCGGGTAAAACCATTTAGTCGTGACACCATGAATAATCATTGTAAAATGCAATGTCAAAGCTATGTTTTATCCACTTAAAATAATAAACTACTCGTTAATGAAATTTTAGAACTCCATAGCAGGTTATTATTTACAAAATGGCCACCATTACCATAGAAACCATATTTTCAGAAGAGTCCTTGACGCATGCAAATATTTTCCCTTCAGTGCCTCAACTAATATATAAACAAATAAATAAAAAAGGCTCATTATTTAATTACAATTTTTTTCGTTTTATCTGGAGCCTAACCCCCCCCCCCCCCCCCCCCTTAAACATTTTAAAGTACTGAAACAATAAATAAAAACGTTTTAATTACAAGATTTCATGTAATAATGCACTAAAAAGGAGAAAATATTTCATTATCTTAAAATATATTTTAATACTAAACCATTACATATATATTACATTTTCAAAACCTTTTCAAAAAGTCTACAGCTCTACCGCTTTGCCACTCCGCTCCTTGGAACAGTGTTGGAGTAACATTTGATGCCTTTTTACTATTACAATTTGCTAATCAATGGAAAGTAAAATAATATTTACCCAAGGGAGAGTTCAGTTAATGCCAAGAGAAGTAAGAGGCACAGCTTTATTTCCATTTTTATATCAGTTGAGGCTGCAATCCAATGATTTATGAAAATTATATATATATATATATATATATATATATATATATATATATATATATATATATATATATATATATATATATATATATATATATATATATATATACATATATATATATATATACATATATATATATACATATATATATATACATATATATACATATATATATATATATATATATATATATATATATATATATATATATATATATATATATATATATATATTAGCTCATTATGCAAGCCTCAACATACAGATGTCTAGACTATGCAATTAAATCTTCTTTGCTGACGCTCATAAGACACGGCAATGCCCTGGGCAACATATGTCTGATTGCGTAGCAGCTTTTAATTATGTACAAGAGTGATGCTTCAATTAATATAACAAATAATGCTGTATTGGATGAACAGCTTAAAGTATTGATTTTGGAATGATAGTTACATTGTGTTGATAGATAGCAGTTCATATGCGCTTGCAATACAAATTTCATATGAGAGGATTATTTGTAACGTAGTTGGCTCAGAGAGCGCACATATTAGAACCATAGCATTTGTTGCGAGTAGGACATATGAAATATGTGTTATATCAGGATCACAATATGGACGCTGTATTTCGGTAGTAGGAAGATGTTCCGCGAATGGAGGTTACGTGTAGGCAAGTCACAGTGGCGTAGGCATTAAAGGGGAGTTTGGGGTTATAACCCCCCCCCCCCCCACCAGGCTATTTATAGGTCTAAAAACCCGACCAAAAAATATTTACACATTGACAGAATAATGTTTTTAAAGGTATGATACGGCAGTGATTGTCCTATAGTTACTTACACATAATATTGCTTGATCTGTAGTATTAAGATAGGCAAACCTTCAAACCTTTTCCAAAACTTATCGCCCCTATTTAAATTGTCTAATAATGGTAATAGTTTTGTACCTAGCACATTAAAAACAATTTCTTTTCGTAATAATACTAACATTTTAGTATACTAGATGTTACGGTCTATTGCCGCTCGAGCCCGTATCTTCTTCTAATAATTGTTTAATACTTGCGACCAGTTGTTACGACCAACCTTTCGTTCAACTCCAAACACGTTTCAAGGTACTGTTCAAACCTTTATTTAGCTTGTCTTTTCATCATTACACCACAAGCCCTCGACCCTAGCCGCTACCAACAAACCCTAGCCGCTACCAACAAGCCCTCGACCCTAGCCGCTACCAACAAGCCCTCGACCCTAGCCGCTACCAACAAGCCCTCGACCCTAGCCGCTACCAACAAGCCCTAGCCGCTACCAACAAGCCCTCGACACTACCAACAAGCCCTCGACCCTAGCCGCTACCAACAAACCCTCGACCCTAGCCGCTACCAACAAGCCCTCGACCCTAGCCGCTACCAACAAGCCCTCGACCCTAGCCGCTACCAACCAAGCCCTCGACCCTAGCTACTACCAACAAGCCCTCGACCCTAGCCGCTACCAACAAGCCCTCGACCCTAGCCGCTACCAACAAGCCCCTAACCGCTACCAACAAGCCCTCGACACTACCAACAAGCCCTCCACCCTAGCCGCTACCAACAAGCCCTCGACCCTAGCCGCTACCAACAAGCCCCTAGCCGCTACCAACAAGCCCCTAACCGCTACCAACAAGCCCTCGACACTACCAACAAGCCCTCCACCCTAGCCGCTACCAACAAGCCCCTAACCGCTACCAACAAGCCCTCCACCCTAGCCGCTACCAACAAGCCCTCCACCCTAGCCGCTACCAACAAGCCCTCCACCCTAGCCACTACCAACAAGCCCCTAGCTTCTACCAACAAGCCCTAGCCGCTACCAACAAGCCCTCGACCCTAGCCGCTACCAACAAGCCCCTAGCCGCTACCAACAAGCCCTCGACCCTAGCCGCTACCAACCAACCCTCGACCCTAGCCGCTACCAACAAGCCCCTAGCCGCTACCAACAAGCCCTCGACCCTAGCCGCTACCAACCAACCCTCGACCCTAGCCGCTACTAACCAACCCCCGACCCTAGACGCTACCAACCAACCACCCCACACAATCATTTACTCCTGCTTTTATACCCGCATTTGAGCTGAGATAACAATATATAAACACAGTGTTAACTACACACGGGGTTAACTCAACTCACACATGTCTCTCCCCTACGTTCTAGATTATTCTAACTTATTCTAATCTACCCTACCATTGACCCGCAACACGAAGAATGAAATAGCTGTATAAAGGAAAGATCAAAGAGTTTTTGCGAACAAAGATTTCCAAAAATAATACGAAATTACCCGTGTGATTGCTTGTAATGTTAAAGGTGTAGCGAGTGCTAATATCTCAAACAAAAGCGTGTTTGTGAGGTGTAAAATACTGTGTAAGTGTAATCAGGCGTGCCTTGTACTGTACTCGTGTGATCGTGTTATAGTTCGTTGTATGGAGAAATGTGTGTGGTGTGAGCACACTCATACACACAAACGTATACACACATCTCACTCACTCAGACAACTAAACACCTTTTTGTACACTAATACATACTAAACCGCACATTTTCCAAGAATTAAAAAAGGATAGTTACAAATGTGAAAAAAGTAAGGAAAAAAGTATACACTATTTGATGGGAATTTTTTTAGATGTGTCTGGACCAAAGGAAGGGAAGGTGTGATCAGATCTTTAATTTTCTCGTACATTTGTTACATACCCAGATGAACTGAGTGATAGGAAGGTTCTAGTGACTAGGCTTCGAACTCGTGACTATCGGATTAGCAGCCGAGTGCGCTACCGACTAGACCAACAGTCTCATGTAAATTTATTTATTCTATAATTAGATATATAATATCCACTAATATAGGCCTATTGGTTGTTTTCTTTAACTAATTCAATAATTAATATTATAGACCTACAGATTGGTGAAATAAGTCAATACAGTATTGTCCTACCTTCTCGTCACTAATTTTTATTTATTTATTTTGCCCTCCAGTTTATTTTGGTTATTTCCCTTTCCCTAACCTTATTCTATTTCATGTTATTTTGTTGTGTTGTTTTTCCAACGCACCCGTGTTTTTTTTTTGTTTTTTTTCTTGTTAAACTTGTAATGATACCGCGCGTGTGAACTAATTCTTTACAATTTACCTTTTCAGTTTCATCCCATAACATTCATGATTGTTATTTCACTGAATTTTAAATTGTATTTCTTGAACGCTTCAACATAAAAATAAATCACTAGAGTTACGTTACAGATAAACACCAACATTTACTAAATTACTTTGACGTTATGACCGGGTAAAAATAAAAACATGAACCATATAAATAGAAGGGATGTTAATTTGATTAAAATATTTATATACGTTATGATTACATAGACATGTTGTTCGTTTTAAGCGTGTGTACTTTAACAAAGCAGGAAATTAAACTCATGTGTCAAGTTGTTTCATTAAATGAATTCTAGATTTTAAATTTACAATAGAGACACTATATTCTAGCACTCTATAGTTTACAATATTCAGATCGATTTTTTTAAAAAATACTGGCATTCTAACTATTGTGCTTAGTTACAGAAATTACATTTTATCAAAATAACATTTATGCTGTATGTATATTTAAACACAATTTCAAAGATATGTGCAATCTGCTCCGTTTCATATTAACATATAGTTGTGTTTTATGTAAGTATTTAAATGTTGTACATATTTATTTCATTACTAGACGGCTTGCATTGCATTGTTCTAACTTATGTGAATATATACCTTAACTGTAATTAGTGAAAATGCTGGCGCTATCCAACGAAGCGGTGAGTTTAGTGTATGTCTGCACGGTGTTGGTGAAACAGGTGAACTCTACTGTACCTACTTCATGGGCCGTTAATTTTTCAAAGGTACTTAATTATTTTAGCGTTGGGTTGAGTGAGTAATGATTAGTTTTTTACTCTGAGAGAGTAATGATTATTTTTTTTTTACCTAGAGAGAGAAAAGTTTAGTTTTTTTACTCTGAGAGAGAAAAGTTTAATTTTTTACCCTGAGAGAGAAAAGATTATTTTCACCCTAAGAAAGTAATGATAATTTTTTTGAACCAGGTCTGTTTGGGCAGGTTATACACATATTGCCATATAGACAGCAGGACAGCATGACGTCATGTTCATCCAGTCTACGTCACGGCATTGACAAAGCGGTTCTCAAAGTGAACGTCAGCATAAACAGAAGAGAGTGGTCGACTGTGGTGGTCATTACGTTTAGGACGTTGATCTCTACAGAGTTCAGATATGTAAGTTTAGCTTGTGTGACCTGACTTAATGGTCACTCGTGTGTTGTTTGTCTTAAGATCATCCAACGATAGCGAGTTTAGATATGTGAGTTGAGCTTGTGGGATATGTTTAAATGGTCATTCAAAGCTATTGAGTTCAGATATCTAGATATAGCATGTGTGATCTTTCTTAATGATCACTCAAGGCTATTGAGTTTTGGTATATAGCTATAGCATGTGTTGTCTTTCTTAGGTCATCCTACGATAGCGAGTTTATATATGTACCTATAGCATGTGTAATCTGTCGTAATATTCATTCAACTATATGTTTAGTTATGTGAGTATTGAATCTCACTCTGGCCTAAGATTAAAATAAAAAAAAAATAATTTAGGTTAGATAAATGAGTATGGCATTTTAGTATAGGAGTAAGAAAAATAAAATACTGAAGACGGTATCTTTGTGTTTAAACATGGTTGTTAATCTATTATTGCTGTTGTAGGTGGTAGTTGGTTGAAGTGACGGCTCTATTTTGTAAAAGTTGTAAATGTTAAATAACGTGTGTGTACGCTAATTATTGTATCCAATCAACCTGTGACTGTCGTGAGAACTAATTAGACAATTAACTTCCTGTGTTCAATTCTTACACGCTTGTCATAGCTTGTTAAGTTTATAATATTCAAGATGTGGAGTTTTTCGAGAATTTCACACACTTGAATAACTTGATCTGTATACAACAATTAACCTTTGATTAACTTAGCTCGTTAATTAACGATTCCGCGAAGGTACTTTGACTTTTGTGTCATACATATTTCAAGATAATTACAAAGTAATTTTTTGTAAATTTTTTAATACACTTCAGTGTAACTGTACATTTTGAAAGTGCTAAAACCAGTTATAGTTGCAAAGAAATAGATTACCGTTTTTATAGATTGAATTAGGTTTTAAGTCGCAGGCTGGTGAATTTCGAAGTGCTTTTTGCCGGTCTATTGCCATCTTGTAATGCTATAGGAAACAAACTATTGTATTAGTAAATTTGTATGCATCATATTGAGATTATTTAATTTGGAATTGTAAAATTTAACGTAGCAAAATGTACCAAGGGTTGTGGGGATCGACAAAGTTGTAGGCTAGTACAAATTAAAACTTGTCTCAAAGAAATTGTAGAAAAATAGTGTCTGGTTAGTAGGCTAACAAAGTTTCATCCTGTAAAAAAATGAAATGTAAAACACAAAAAGATGCTTAAAATTTGTAGAAACGAAAAAAATAGGCCGCACGTTTAAAAGCTGTGTTTAGAAAGATCGAGTTTGGTTTATTACATGCTACTCCAACATTGTATATAAGTGTCTTTACCCTCCCCCCCCCCCTACACACCCCCACCCCACTCCACCCAGCTGTGCGCTGTTGACCTAGCTCACGGCTGTGTAGGCTTCAAGCCCCTGACCTGCTATTGTGACGTCACAACGCAGATCGTCATCAACCTCACAGCCCGAGTTTCGCTGAGTGAGGCGGACATACAAGGGTACATAACCCACAGCCAGACTAACCTAGAGACAAGAAGTAATATTCAACGGTTACCTCCCATCATAGGTATCTATATTTGAAATAAGTTATGCCGTGCTATAAAAAAATGAAGTATAATTAGTGCACACCTGTCGTTTAGTTATTTATTCAACTAAATGACAGGTGTGAAGTAAGTAAATACTTAAATTAACAATTTGATAAAAGCGTATTTTGAATTTTAAATATTGATTTTTTAACCTCCAACAAACATGTGAAAGGTGTTTGTCATAATACCTCAGCACATCACATGGTGTGTGTCATACATACCTCAGCACATAAAATCGTGTGTGTAATACACACTTCAGCACATCACATGGTGTGTGTCATACATACTTCAGCACATAAAATCGTGTGTGTAATACATACTTCAGTAAATAAAATGGTGTATGTCACACAATCTAAAGTACATCTTTACTGCCGATTAGATAAACAATATAAGCTCTTATATTCATGGCGCAACTCTAAATATATAGGACTGCAGCGTAAATAAATTATATTAAATTAATTTATATCACGTAAACTTTATTAATTTATTTAATGTTGATTGATTTTTCCAGAGTGTGTTAACTATTTTTTTTTTACTCTAATCCAGATGTTTCTTCATTAACACTAACCCCACACAAAGTGACCTCTGACCCTAGCCAGAGAGCAGCACTAATACTAAAGGAACAAAACGTGACCTCTGACACGGTGACCTTACCTGGGCATGTGCGGACAGTTGAGGTGTGTTGCCACGACACACCTGAGCCGTGTGTCGGTCATCTGTCAGCTGACAACCTGACCGTGTCGTCCAACACAACGTGTGTGTCGTACGGCATCACACGGCATACAACAACTTATCTGACGTACAGCTATACCATATGTGGTCTGGCATCCAGCAGGAGGTTTACAGTACTGGTAGATGGGCACAATTTTTCAGGTCTATTAATTAATTAAGTAAATAATTAGCCGCATGTCAATGATTTTTTAAACACGCACAATTTTTCAGGTCTGTTTAATTAATTAAGTAAATAATTAGCCGCATGTCATTGATTTTTAAACACACACAATTTTATAATCATAGATCTGTATTTAATTAGGCTCTTTATATGTTTTAATTATTTTTTTCTATGACGATTATTGCTAATATAACTTATATAATATAAACTTTTTTTTTCATTTCATGCATATTCATATATTTTAATTTACAAAATAAGTATTTATAACTATCTAAAAATATTTAAAAAAATATATTTTTAAAAATTAATATTTTTGCAATTTAAAAGCTCTAACATTTTTCTGATGTTCTTGTCATCGACAGCATCAACTGTTAAAACAACATCAACACCTGGTGGTGTATCAGACACAGGTTTGATTGACACAATTTTGTGAATACATATAAGTTTTTTTTTAAAATGAATTATGGGTATTAGAATTTAGTTTTCAGATTTATGAAATATAAATATGTTTATAACAAAGTAATTTTTGTCAACAGAAACCATTTCTAGCTTTACCATAGACGGGAGGACTGTGGTCAATAATACAACAGGTGGGTTTAGTCTACCTTAGTCTACATGAAGAAACAAATGGATTTTTTAATACATGTGTAGTGGTTCTTGTATAATTCTGAGTGACAGCTATGTACAGTTGCCTTGGTCGTCTTGGAAGTACGCTGCTAGTCATGCGAGTTTATGTAATGAAAATATATACTTTTATTTTTAAATACTTCTGATCTTGAAAGTCTCATTTATCGAAAGATGCTGATTTAAATGTAATTACGCTAAACACTATAAAATGTTGTAATATGTTTAAACATTAACGGACGTTTAGCAAAGAAAAGATGTATGAATAAATTAAATACATTGATAATATATTCTCTAGTGGGGAGAAGGTTTAGTCCGTATCAATTAATTAGCTGTTTTTTTTAAACTTCAGCTATCCCTTGGAATAACTGTTTTCGCTTAAATTGACCTACAATTTTGGCAATGTATTAATTAATTCTCCAGGGATAACTCTATACACGGACACAGACCAGGAGAAGTCGACTGTTTTGGTTGTCGCCCTTTCTGTGTCTATCGCACTGCTTGTTCTGTTGTTATTGGCTCTGTTGGTTTTCTACATTTGTAAAGGTCAAATTATTCGAATTTTACTATATTTTAACATACGTCAATTAGATTCTTGATTACAATAAGAAATATAGTCATAATAATAATTTAAAAATATAATCTTATTAAATTATTACCCAAAGTTCAAATAAGTTGATTCAGCAATTTATGAAAGGAAAACAGAATAGCTACAGTTAAATGAGTTAAAATGAGTAACAATATTACCGGATGAGGCCTCTCAACACAATCTGAAAGAGTTCATAAGCCAAAAGCCATAATTTTAATATACTAATTATTTCCTTGAGCTCTCATTAAAAGTCATCGTTAATTATATTAAATCATGGGTGTTATAATTCTTCAAATGCACAATTACTTTTTAGTCTTGTAATTAATTGCATTTAAATTACTTTATTTGGTTTTAAGTTAATGTATCATTTAATTAAATAATAACCGCTTTACTAATTAATGAATCTGTTGACCACAGGTAAACGTCTCCTACAGAACCTCACTGAGATGGTGGGAGGGTCTGAGTCGGCCAAAATCCCGCGGACAGCCGGCGATGACGTCACCACTGAGCACGTGTACGAGTCTGTTATTTACACTGACACTGCCGGTGTCAGGGTGGACGTCTGGCAAACTGACATGACAGACAGTTCGTTAATTAAACTGGACACATCACTAGCTAATGATGAGTACATCATTCCGTCTGACCTCGTGTAGGGTAAGATCTAGGTCAGGTTGTAAATTACTAATAATAGTTTAGAAATAAAGTTTCAAAGTAAAAATGACGTTGTGTTTGGATGTTTTATTTATTCACTTGAAAAAAAAATTATGCCCTGTCTATTTGACATTTCTAATCGTGTGTTTCTATTGTTAAAAAAATTAAAGTTAAAATAATTTAAAAACAAAATATACAATAAATAATATACGTTGTGTAACAAATGAAAAAAATAAATTATGACCAAAGTTAAGTGGAATAATAACACTATTTACCTAGAATTGAAAAAATCACAGCTATATAGTAAAAATTAACAATGCAACTACCCTACTACAATAGATGTAAATTAATTAAATTAAGGACATAACTAGTCTCAAACACAATTAACCTCATATTGTTATTGAGTTTAATTAATCACTGCTATGTTATCAATGTAAGCTTATATTATGTAGGACACGAACATGGCCTTAACTTTCAAAATAAAGGTAATTAATTAAATATGTAATAATTTTATACTCAAAAGTTTTCCCCAAAAAATCTGGAAAAAATTAATAAATATTATTATCTACATTATGAGCAAGCCGACAACAGTATTTTCTATGCCGCGTATTATATTCTCATTGCGGTAATGTGTAAATTGAATCAGTTTGTTTTGTGTTGAGCCATCATTTATTTCAACTGTCTCGAATTTGGTGAAATGATTCCGTAACATGATGATATTAAAACAAGACAAAATTTTTGTCATGCTGCGAAATGAAATCGACAAAATTGACATAATGTTCTCCGTATCTTTCCCCTTCCACCACAATCAGACAAACTTAAAACACATACTGGCTACATAGGAAACAGCTGTTACACACATACTGGTTACATAATAAACAGCAAACAGCTGTTACACATACAGGTTGCATAGCAAACAGCTAGAGAGCAAACAGCTGTTACACCACCACCTGCTCACAACGATCAGGTTAAAGATTAAATGTATTCAGGTTTTCAGTAGTTCAGAATATCAACAAAATATCCAAATGATAATTGAACAGAAAATTAAAATAGCATAGTACTGATGGTAGAATTTTATTTGACAATCACGGTTTGGGCTGTATATAAAATCAAATATGAGTCAAGTAAGGAAAATATATGTTTCAAGTCAAGCAAATTAGTTTGGTAGTTTTTTAAATAGTAACTAAATTACATCAACTGTGTTCACGGATATAAAAACAGTTTACTACATATCCATTCCCAAAAACAATATACTAAGCAACACCATCGTAGTATAGAACGTAGCTTAAAATAACACAAATATATGGCTACGATAGTCAGATATATAAAATTTTCATCTCAGTTATGTATTTGCTAAATAAAAATAGTTAGTGACTTACAAAATGGGAAAAGAAAATATTGAATTTTCAATTAATTGAATGATACGATAGAAATAAAATTATACTAAATACTAAATATATAAATAAAATCAAACTGAAAATTATAACCTATTTAAAAAAAAAAATTCATGATGTGTTTACATTGTCACTTGGTGTAAAATATGCTTGTATTGCAATACTAACTTTACACAGCAAATAGTTTTGAAATTGCTTGACATCAAAGCTAGGTGTGGAGTCTTGAGTTGAAGATGTGTATCCGTTTGCTTCAATCCCAGCAATAGCTAGCGCCTTTGGTAGTGTGTTGAAGTCACAGTTACTATAAACCTCACCACCTAAATTTACAATCTTTGCTGACTCAATGTTGTGGGTGAAATTACTGTAAAGATACGTGTACACATTTTAGCTTTGTTAAAATATAAATTGATCAATTATTAAGACTGAAAAAACTAATGTAAATCTCTTTAGTCCTAGTTTTCAATTAGAAAGATACAATAGAGAAAATATATTTTTTGACCTCAACAAATGAACGGTTAGTGTTGTCAGCATTATGCCAAGCCGTCTTTACTTTCTCCAACGTATGTCAGGTACCCATCCGAGCTGGGTGGACTCAGGAATGTCTTACAGTCACAAATCCGTACCGAGAATCGAACTCGAAATTTTTGGAGTAACAGGCAAACACTTAACCCTTCGACCACGCCATTTAATATTGTTATGAATTTTTATAGCAAAACAGGATAAATAAACATTTTAAAGTACTGAAACAATAAATAAAAACGTTTTAATTACAAGATTTCATGTAATAATGCACTAAAAAGGAGAAAATATTTCATTATCTTAAAATATATTTTAATACTAAACCATTACATATATATTACATTTTCAAAACCTTTTCAAAAAGTCTACAGCTCTACCGCTTTGCCACTCCGCTCCTTGGAACAGTGTTGGAGTAACATTTGATGCCTTTTTACTATTACAATTTGCTAATCAATGGAAAGTAAAATAATATTTACCCAAGGGAGAGTTCAGTTAATGCCAAGAGAAGTAAGAGGCACAGCTTTATTTCCATTTTTATATCAGTTGAGGCTGCAATCCAATGATTTATGAAAATTATATATATATATATATATATATATATATATATATATATATATATATATATATATATATATATATATATATATATATATACATATATATATATATATACATATATATATATACATATATATATATACATATATATACATATATATATATATATATATATATATATATATATATATATATATATATATATATATATATATATATATATATATTAGCTCATTATGCAAGCCTCAACATACAGATGTCTAGACTATGCAATTAAATCTTCTTTGCTGACGCTCATAAGACACGGCAATGCCCTGGGCAACATATGTCTGATTGCGTAGCAGCTTTTAATTATGTACAAGAGTGATGCTTCAATTAATATAACAAATAATGCTGTATTGGATGAACAGCTTAAAGTATTGATTTTGGAATGATAGTTACATTGTGTTGATAGATAGCAGTTCATATGCGCTTGCAATACAAATTTCATATGAGAGGATTATTTGTAACGTAGTTGGCTCAGAGAGCGCACATATTAGAACCATAGCATTTGTTGCGAGTAGGACATATGAAATATGTGTTATATCAGGATCACAATATGGACGCTGTATTTCGGTAGTAGGAAGATGTTCCGCGAATGGAGGTTACGTGTAGGCAAGTCACAGTGGCGTAGGCATTAAAGGGGAGTTTGGGGTTATAACCCCCCCCCCACCAGGCTATTTATAGGTCTAAAAACCCGACCAAAAAATATTTACACATTGACAGAATAATGTTTTTAAAGGTATGATACGGCAGTGATTGTCCTATAGTTACTTACACATAATATTGCTTGATCTGTAGTATTAAGATAGGCAAACCTTCAAACCTTTTCCAAAACTTATCGCCCCTATTTAAATTGTCTAATAATGGTAATAGTTTTGTACCTAGCACATTAAAAACAATTTCTTTTCGTAATAATACTAACATTTTAGTATACTAGATGTTACGGTCTATTGCCGCTCGAGCCCGTATCTTCTTCTAATAATTGTTTAATACTTGCGACCAGTTGTTACGACCAACCTTTCGTTCAACTCCAAACACGTTTCAAGGTACTGTTCAAACCTTTATTTAGCTTGTCTTTTCATCATTACACCACAAGCCCTCGACCCTAGCCGCTACCAACAAACCCTAGCCGCTACCAACAAGCCCTCGACCCTAGCCGCTACCAACAAGCCCTCGACCCTAGCCGCTACCAACAAGCCCTCGACCCTAGCCGCTACCAACAAGCCCTAGCCGCTACCAACAAGCCCTCGACACTACCAACAAGCCCTCGACCCTAGCCGCTACCAACAAACCCTCGACCCTAGCCGCTACCAACAAGCCCTCGACCCTAGCCGCTACCAACAAGCCCTCGACCCTAGCCGCTACCAACCAAGCCCTCGACCCTAGCTACTACCAACAAGCCCTCGACCCTAGCCGCTACCAACAAGCCCTCGACCCTAGCCGCTACCAACAAGCCCCTAACCGCTACCAACAAGCCCTCGACACTACCAACAAGCCCTCCACCCTAGCCGCTACCAACAAGCCCTCGACCCTAGCCGCTACCAACAAGCCCCTAGCCGCTACCAACAAGCCCCTAACCGCTACCAACAAGCCCTCGACACTACCAACAAGCCCTCCACCCTAGCCGCTACCAACAAGCCCCTAACCGCTACCAACAAGCCCTCCACCCTAGCCGCTACCAACAAGCCCTCCACCCTAGCCGCTACCAACAAGCCCTCCACCCTAGCCACTACCAACAAGCCCCTAGCTTCTACCAACAAGCCCTAGCCGCTACCAACAAGCCCTCGACCCTAGCCGCTACCAACAAGCCCCTAGCCGCTACCAACAAGCCCTCGACCCTAGCCGCTACCAACCAACCCTCGACCCTAGCCGCTACCAACAAGCCCCTAGCCGCTACCAACAAGCCCTCGACCCTAGCCGCTACCAACCAACCCTCGACCCTAGCCGCTACTAACCAACCCCCGACCCTAGACGCTACCAACCAACCACCCCACACAATCATTTACTCCTGCTTTTATACCCGCATTTGAGCTGAGATAACAATATATAAACACAGTGTTAACTACACACGGGGTTAACTCAACTCACACATGTCTCTCCCCTACGTTCTAGATTATTCTAACTTATTCTAATCTACCCTACCATTGACCCGCAACACGAAGAATGAAATAGCTGTATAAAGGAAAGATCAAAGAGTTTTTGCGAACAAAGATTTCCAAAAATAATACGAAATTACCCGTGTGATTGCTTGTAATGTTAAAGGTGTAGCGAGTGCTAATATCTCAAACAAAAGCGTGTTTGTGAGGTGTAAAATACTGTGTAAGTGTAATCAGGCGTGCCTTGTACTGTACTCGTGTGATCGTGTTATAGTTCGTTGTATGGAGAAATGTGTGTGGTGTGAGCACACTCATACACACAAACGTATACACACATCTCACTCACTCAGACAACTAAACACCTTTTTGTACACTAATACATACTAAACCGCACATTTTCCAAGAATTAAAAAAGGATAGTTACAAATGTGAAAAAAGTAAGGAAAAAAGTATACACTATTTGATGGGAATTTTTTTAGATGTGTCTGGACCAAAGGAAGGGAAGGTGTGATCAGATCTTTAATTTTCTCGTACATTTGTTACATACCCAGATGAACTGAGTGATAGGAAGGTTCTAGTGACTAGGCTTCGAACTCGTGACTATCGGATTAGCAGCCGAGTGCGCTACCGACTAGACCAACAGTCTCATGTAAATTTATTTATTCTATAATTAGATATATAATATCCACTAATATAGGCCTATTGGTTGTTTTCTTTAACTAATTCAATAATTAATATTATAGACCTACAGATTGGTGAAATAAGTCAATACAGTATTGTCCTACCTTCTCGTCACTAATTTTTATTTATTTATTTTGCCCTCCAGTTTATTTTGGTTATTTCCCTTTCCCTAACCTTATTCTATTTCATGTTATTTTGTTGTGTTGTTTTTCCAACGCACCCGTGTTTTTTTTTTGTTTTTTTTCTTGTTAAACTTGTAATGATACCGCGCGTGTGAACTAATTCTTTACAATTTACCTTTTCAGTTTCATCCCATAACATTCATGATTGTTATTTCACTGAATTTTAAATTGTATTTCTTGAACGCTTCAACATAAAAATAAATCACTAGAGTTACGTTACAGATAAACACCAACATTTACTAAATTACTTTGACGTTATGACCGGGTAAAAATAAAAACATGAACCATATAAATAGAAGGGATGTTAATTTGATTAAAATATTTATATACGTTATGATTACATAGACATGTTGTTCGTTTTAAGCGTGTGTACTTTAACAAAGCAGGAAATTAAACTCATGTGTCAAGTTGTTTCATTAAATGAATTCTAGATTTTAAATTTACAATAGAGACACTATATTCTAGCACTCTATAGTTTACAATATTCAGATCGATTTTTTTAAAAAATACTGGCATTCTAACTATTGTGCTTAGTTACAGAAATTACATTTTATCAAAATAACATTTATGCTGTATGTATATTTAAACACAATTTCAAAGATATGTGCAATCTGCTCCGTTTCATATTAACATATAGTTGTGTTTTATGTAAGTATTTAAATGTTGTACATATTTATTTCATTACTAGACGGCTTGCATTGCATTGTTCTAACTTATGTGAATATATACCTTAACTGTAATTAGTGAAAATGCTGGCGCTATCCAACGAAGCGGTGAGTTTAGTGTATGTCTGCACGGTGTTGGTGAAACAGGTGAACTCTACTGTACCTACTTCATGGGCCGTTAATTTTTCAAAGGTACTTAATTATTTTAGCGTTGGGTTGAGTGAGTAATGATTAGTTTTTTACTCTGAGAGAGTAATGATTATTTTTTTTTTACCTAGAGAGAGAAAAGTTTAGTTTTTTTACTCTGAGAGAGAAAAGTTTAATTTTTTACCCTGAGAGAGAAAAGATTATTTTCACCCTAAGAAAGTAATGATAATTTTTTTGAACCAGGTCTGTTTGGGCAGGTTATACACATATTGCCATATAGACAGCAGGACAGCATGACGTCATGTTCATCCAGTCTACGTCACGGCATTGACAAAGCGGTTCTCAAAGTGAACGTCAGCATAAACAGAAGAGAGTGGTCGACTGTGGTGGTCATTACGTTTAGGACGTTGATCTCTACAGAGTTCAGATATGTAAGTTTAGCTTGTGTGACCTGACTTAATGGTCACTCGTGTGTTGTTTGTCTTAAGATCATCCAACGATAGCGAGTTTAGATATGTGAGTTGAGCTTGTGGGATATGTTTAAATGGTCATTCAAAGCTATTGAGTTCAGATATCTAGATATAGCATGTGTGATCTTTCTTAATGATCACTCAAGGCTATTGAGTTTTGGTATATAGCTATAGCATGTGTTGTCTTTCTTAGGTCATCCTACGATAGCGAGTTTATATATGTACCTATAGCATGTGTAATCTGTCGTAATATTCATTCAACTATATGTTTAGTTATGTGAGTATTGAATCTCACTCTGGCCTAAGATTAAAATAAAAAAAAAATAATTTAGGTTAGATAAATGAGTATGGCATTTTAGTATAGGAGTAAGAAAAATAAAATACTGAAGACGGTATCTTTGTGTTTAAACATGGTTGTTAATCTATTATTGCTGTTGTAGGTGGTAGTTGGTTGAAGTGACGGCTCTATTTTGTAAAAGTTGTAAATGTTAAATAACGTGTGTGTACGCTAATTATTGTATCCAATCAACCTGTGACTGTCGTGAGAACTAATTAGACAATTAACTTCCTGTGTTCAATTCTTACACGCTTGTCATAGCTTGTTAAGTTTATAATATTCAAGATGTGGAGTTTTTCGAGAATTTCACACACTTGAATAACTTGATCTGTATACAACAATTAACCTTTGATTAACTTAGCTCGTTAATTAACGATTCCGCGAAGGTACTTTGACTTTTGTGTCATACATATTTCAAGATAATTACAAAGTAATTTTTTGTAAATTTTTTAATACACTTCAGTGTAACTGTACATTTTGAAAGTGCTAAAACCAGTTATAGTTGCAAAGAAATAGATTACCGTTTTTATAGATTGAATTAGGTTTTAAGTCGCAGGCTGGTGAATTTCGAAGTGCTTTTTGCCGGTCTATTGCCATCTTGTAATGCTATAGGAAACAAACTATTGTATTAGTAAATTTGTATGCATCATATTGAGATTATTTAATTTGGAATTGTAAAATTTAACGTAGCAAAATGTACCAAGGGTTGTGGGGATCGACAAAGTTGTAGGCTAGTACAAATTAAAACTTGTCTCAAAGAAATTGTAGAAAAATAGTGTCTGGTTAGTAGGCTAACAAAGTTTCATCCTGTAAAAAAATGAAATGTAAAACACAAAAAGATGCTTAAAATTTGTAGAAACGAAAAAAATAGGCCGCACGTTTAAAAGCTGTGTTTAGAAAGATCGAGTTTGGTTTATTACATGCTACTCCAACATTGTATATAAGTGTCTTTACCCTCCCCCCCCCCCCCTACACACCCCCACCCCACTCCACCCAGCTGTGCGCTGTTGACCTAGCTCACGGCTGTGTAGGCTTCAAGCCCCTGACCTGCTATTGTGACGTCACAACGCAGATCGTCATCAACCTCACAGCCCGAGTTTCGCTGAGTGAGGCGGACATACAAGGGTACATAACCCACAGCCAGACTAACCTAGAGACAAGAAGTAATATTCAACGGTTACCTCCCATCATAGGTATCTATATTTGAAATAAGTTATGCCGTGCTATAAAAAAATGAAGTATAATTAGTGCACACCTGTCGTTTAGTTATTTATTCAACTAAATGACAGGTGTGAAGTAAGTAAATACTTAAATTAACAATTTGATAAAAGCGTATTTTGAATTTTAAATATTGATTTTTTAACCTCCAACAAACATGTGAAAGGTGTTTGTCATAATACCTCAGCACATCACATGGTGTGTGTCATACATACCTCAGCACATAAAATCGTGTGTGTAATACACACTTCAGCACATCACATGGTGTGTGTCATACATACTTCAGCACATAAAATCGTGTGTGTAATACATACTTCAGTAAATAAAATGGTGTATGTCACACAATCTAAAGTACATCTTTACTGCCGATTAGATAAACAATATAAGCTCTTATATTCATGGCGCAACTCTAAATATATAGGACTGCAGCGTAAATAAATTATATTAAATTAATTTATATCACGTAAACTTTATTAATTTATTTAATGTTGATTGATTTTTCCAGAGTGTGTTAACTATTTTTTTTTTACTCTAATCCAGATGTTTCTTCATTAACACTAACCCCACACAAAGTGACCTCTGACCCTAGCCAGAGAGCAGCACTAATACTAAAGGAACAAAACGTGACCTCTGACACGGTGACCTTACCTGGGCATGTGCGGACAGTTGAGGTGTGTTGCCACGACACACCTGAGCCGTGTGTCGGTCATCTGTCAGCTGACAACCTGACCGTGTCGTCCAACACAACGTGTGTGTCGTACGGCATCACACGGCATACAACAACTTATCTGACGTACAGCTATACCATATGTGGTCTGGCATCCAGCAGGAGGTTTACAGTACTGGTAGATGGGCACAATTTTTCAGGTCTATTAATTAATTAAGTAAATAATTAGCCGCATGTCAATGATTTTTTAAACACGCACAATTTTTCAGGTCTGTTTAATTAATTAAGTAAATAATTAGCCGCATGTCATTGATTTTTAAACACACACAATTTTATAATCATAGATCTGTATTTAATTAGGCTCTTTATATGTTTTAATTATTTTTTTCTATGACGATTATTGCTAATATAACTTATATAATATAAACTTTTTTTTTCATTTCATGCATATTCATATATTTTAATTTACAAAATAAGTATTTATAACTATCTAAAAATATTTAAAAAAATATATTTTTAAAAATTAATATTTTTGCAATTTAAAAGCTCTAACATTTTTCTGATGTTCTTGTCATCGACAGCATCAACTGTTAAAACAACATCAACACCTGGTGGTGTATCAGACACAGGTTTGATTGACACAATTTTGTGAATACATATAAGTTTTTTTTTAAAATGAATTATGGGTATTAGAATTTAGTTTTCAGATTTATGAAATATAAATATGTTTATAACAAAGTAATTTTTGTCAACAGAAACCATTTCTAGCTTTACCATAGACGGGAGGACTGTGGTCAATAATACAACAGGTGGGTTTAGTCTACCTTAGTCTACATGAAGAAACAAATGGATTTTTTAATACATGTGTAGTGGTTCTTGTATAATTCTGAGTGACAGCTATGTACAGTTGCCTTGGTCGTCTTGGAAGTACGCTGCTAGTCATGCGAGTTTATGTAATGAAAATATATACTTTTATTTTTAAATACTTCTGATCTTGAAAGTCTCATTTATCGAAAGATGCTGATTTAAATGTAATTACGCTAAACACTATAAAATGTTGTAATATGTTTAAACATTAACGGACGTTTAGCAAAGAAAAGATGTATGAATAAATTAAATACATTGATAATATATTCTCTAGTGGGGAGAAGGTTTAGTCCGTATCAATTAATTAGCTGTTTTTTTTAAACTTCAGCTATCCCTTGGAATAACTGTTTTCGCTTAAATTGACCTACAATTTTGGCAATGTATTAATTAATTCTCCAGGGATAACTCTATACACGGACACAGACCAGGAGAAGTCGACTGTTTTGGTTGTCGCCCTTTCTGTGTCTATCGCACTGCTTGTTCTGTTGTTATTGGCTCTGTTGGTTTTCTACATTTGTAAAGGTCAAATTATTCGAATTTTACTATATTTTAACATACGTCAATTAGATTCTTGATTACAATAAGAAATATAGTCATAATAATAATTTAAAAATATAATCTTATTAAATTATTACCCAAAGTTCAAATAAGTTGATTCAGCAATTTATGAAAGGAAAACAGAATAGCTACAGTTAAATGAGTTAAAATGAGTAACAATATTACCGGATGAGGCCTCTCAACACAATCTGAAAGAGTTCATAAGCCAAAAGCCATAATTTTAATATACTAATTATTTCCTTGAGCTCTCATTAAAAGTCATCGTTAATTATATTAAATCATGGGTGTTATAATTCTTCAAATGCACAATTACTTTTTAGTCTTGTAATTAATTGCATTTAAATTACTTTATTTGGTTTTAAGTTAATGTATCATTTAATTAAATAATAACCGCTTTACTAATTAATGAATCTGTTGACCACAGGTAAACGTCTCCTACAGAACCTCACTGAGATGGTGGGAGGGTCTGAGTCGGCCAAAATCCCGCGGACAGCCGGCGATGACGTCACCACTGAGCACGTGTACGAGTCTGTTATTTACACTGACACTGCCGGTGTCAGGGTGGACGTCTGGCAAACTGACATGACAGACAGTTCGTTAATTAAACTGGACACATCACTAGCTAATGATGAGTACATCATTCCGTCTGACCTCGTGTAGGGTAAGATCTAGGTCAGGTTGTAAATTACTAATAATAGTTTAGAAATAAAGTTTCAAAGTAAAAATGACGTTGTGTTTGGATGTTTTATTTATTCACTTGAAAAAAAAATTATGCCCTGTCTATTTGACATTTCTAATCGTGTGTTTCTATTGTTAAAAAAATTAAAGTTAAAATAATTTAAAAACAAAATATACAATAAATAATATACGTTGTGTAACAAATGAAAAAAATAAATTATGACCAAAGTTAAGTGGAATAATAACACTATTTACCTAGAATTGAAAAAATCACAGCTATATAGTAAAAATTAACAATGCAACTACCCTACTACAATAGATGTAAATTAATTAAATTAAGGACATAACTAGTCTCAAACACAATTAACCTCATATTGTTATTGAGTTTAATTAATCACTGCTATGTTATCAATGTAAGCTTATATTATGTAGGACACGAACATGGCCTTAACTTTCAAAATAAAGGTAATTAATTAAATATGTAATAATTTTATACTCAAAAGTTTTCCCCAAAAAATCTGGAAAAAATTAATAAATATTATTATCTACATTATGAGCAAGCCGACAACAGTATTTTCTATGCCGCGTATTATATTCTCATTGCGGTAATGTGTAAATTGAATCAGTTTGTTTTGTGTTGAGCCATCATTTATTTCAACTGTCTCGAATTTGGTGAAATGATTCCGTAACATGATGATATTAAAACAAGACAAAATTTTTGTCATGCTGCGAAATGAAATCGACAAAATTGACATAATGTTCTCCGTATCTTTCCCCTTCCACCACAATCAGACAAACTTAAAACACATACTGGCTACATAGGAAACAGCTGTTACACACATACTGGTTACATAATAAACAGCAAACAGCTGTTACACATACAGGTTGCATAGCAAACAGCTAGAGAGCAAACAGCTGTTACACCACCACCTGCTCACAACGATCAGGTTAAAGATTAAATGTATTCAGGTTTTCAGTAGTTCAGAATATCAACAAAATATCCAAATGATAATTGAACAGAAAATTAAAATAGCATAGTACTGATGGTAGAATTTTATTTGACAATCACGGTTTGGGCTGTATATAAAATCAAATATGAGTCAAGTAAGGAAAATATATGTTTCAAGTCAAGCAAATTAGTTTGGTAGTTTTTTAAATAGTAACTAAATTACATCAACTGTGTTCACGGATATAAAAACAGTTTACTACATATCCATTCCCAAAAACAATATACTAAGCAACACCATCGTAGTATAGAACGTAGCTTAAAATAACACAAATATATGGCTACGATAGTCAGATATATAAAATTTTCATCTCAGTTATGTATTTGCTAAATAAAAATAGTTAGTGACTTACAAAATGGGAAAAGAAAATATTGAATTTTCAATTAATTGAATGATACGATAGAAATAAAATTATACTAAATACTAAATATATAAATAAAATCAAACTGAAAATTATAACCTATTTAAAAAAAAAAATTCATGATGTGTTTACATTGTCACTTGGTGTAAAATATGCTTGTATTGCAATACTAACTTTACACAGCAAATAGTTTTGAAATTGCTTGACATCAAAGCTAGGTGTGGAGTCTTGAGTTGAAGATGTGTATCCGTTTGCTTCAATCCCAGCAATAGCTAGCGCCTTTGGTAGTGTGTTGAAGTCACAGTTACTATAAACCTCACCACCTAAATTTACAATCTTTGCTGACTCAATGTTGTGGGTGAAATTACTGTAAAGATACGTGTACACATTTTAGCTTTGTTAAAATATAAATTGATCAATTATTAAGACTGAAAAAACTAATGTAAATCTCTTTAGTCCTAGTTTTCAATTAGAAAGATACAATAGAGAAAATATATTTTTTGACCTCAACAAATGAACGGTTAGTGTTGTCAGCATTATGCCAAGCCGTCTTTACTTTCTCCAACGTATGTCAGGTACCCATCCGAGCTGGGTGGACTCAGGAATGTCTTACAGTCACAAATCCGTACCGAGAATCGAACTCGAAATTTTTGGAGTAACAGGCAAACACTTAACCCTTCGACCACGCCATTTAATATTGTTATGAATTTTTATAGCAAAACAGGATAAATAAATGTTATATTGATTTTTATAGGCACATAACTGTAACAGCCGCAAAAGGCAATTCAGTACAGTATTTAATAAATACATGATACATTTTATATTACTAGCAAAATTTTTAAAAAATTCACCATATTTTACAGTGTTTTAAAGATTTTTATGATAATCAAATGCAACAAAACACAAGGTGCTAATAATATTAATGACAAACAATATAAGACGAATAATTACATACATAAAGCTAAAAAGTAGACATCTAATACTCACATGACCAGATTTAAATCTGTTTTCCTTGTTGTGATTCCGGAGATCATATTAATCACTTCTTTATCCCAACAGACCTTCAGCATTTGAAAAAGTTTCTCAAACATGTTGGTCTCTACTACAGGCTGGTAACATTTGAATGTGGGGATTTCCCCTTGACCTGTGGTAAAAAACCAAACATGACAGTCAATAACAACATTGAATTATCGATATTCGATAAGCTAATTATTTTTTCATTTACACTAATTTAATTAATTTTGACTTTCTTACAATACACTGGTATAAAATATACTGAGTTTTTTTATAGAAATTGTTTGTAGGGTGTATGTAGCATTTTTCACAGTATTGTCAAGACACCTTTTGTCTATTAAGATATATTTTCTGGCGCTTAATTTTTTCTAACGTGTATGCTTGCTTAAGAATTGCGACTCATATATGGCTCATAACTCTAGGTGAGAAATGCTATCTTCTTCACTTTTTCTTCGATCTTGATTTTAGTGTGGGAAGGGATCCCCTAAAACACAATTAAGTATACGTGTCAAATGGTTATGCGCCATTAAGGCCATTGACCCCAATTTTAGCCTGATTTTCTTTTTGGATTTGCTTCCATAGCCTTTGTCCAACCGAAAAAAAACTACAAGGCAGCAGTTGTTTAATTTTTGAGTTGTCTCTTCTAGAAGAGAGGCTGTTTAGCAACATAAGCTTTACCGACTCGACCACGAGTTAATATTAGCTAGAAGTGCTAGTAAGCGAGTGTCATTGATTTCATATACATTTATTGTTCTATTTATAATTTCTACCCCTAATATATATATATATATATATATATATATATATATATATATATATATATATATATATATATATATATATATATATATATATGTGTGTGTGTGTATGTGTGTGTATGTATGTGCGTGTGTGTGTGTGTGTGTGTGTGTGCAACTAAGACAAATCTTACCTTTGTATGCAACCAGTGACTTCTCATTTGACGCTACTGTATCTTCTGACTTGCATTGTCGTTTTTTTCTTCGTCTTTTCCTTGTTTTCTTCTTCAGAAACGAGTTAGCCAATCGAATAGCTTGACACACACATTCATCGTTTGGGTTGTCTCTTAAAACTTTCTCTCGTAACATCTCAGTGATTTGTTTGTTGCCCATCTCCACTGCGTACATCATTGCTGTACACCCGCATTTGTCTTTAGCGTTGACGTCACACCCCATCCTCACCATCTCGTACACTAAATCAAAATCTCCAGTACCTATAGCGTACATCAGAGCAGTTTTACCTAGATTACACGTAGCATTAGGGTCTGCTTTAGCATCATACAACTTTTTAGCGGCGTTAGTGTGTCCATGTTTAGCTGCTATAAGTAACGGTGTTAACCCAGCTCTATCTTTAGCCTCGACATCACATTTCTTGAGCAGCAATTCTAGCGTTCGCATATCTCCACTAACGACAGCGTGCATCAAAACTGACCAGTGGTCAGTATTCAAAAGGTCAGTCTTTGCGCCGTTATCTAACAAAATCTCCACAATATCGTCGTATCCTTGACCAGCCGCGATAGCCAGCGCAGTGTCCTGGTTGTCGTTGGTCTTATTGACGTTCGCACCATTACTGAGCAGCACCACCACTGCCTGTACACGTCTGGCTTGAGAGGCGATAATCAGGGGCGTGTCTCCGCGTGGGGGATAGTGTGTGTTGGTGAGGTTGTGGTGTACCACGTGATCTAACCATGTGACGTCTATCTTAGCTGAATACATATGTAAACATGTATGAGATAATTATGACAAAATATTGTATACTCAGGTATAAATAAATACGTTATATATATATAAATATAAATAAATAAATAAATATATATATATATATTGTAACGTTTACCTATCTACCAGGCAGATAGATGGTGAACGTCCCCGGATTCTTTTTTCGGGGTTATATGCAAATGACTTAAAGCCTAAATGAATGAACGCTAACCCAACAACACACTAGGGCTCGATTTCGATGTCTAGGGAAAACTAGTGATACTATTGAAGTTAACAACTCATTCAATCTGCATACAACCTTTAATAAGCGAACACAGTTGTTGCAGAACACTAGGTTAAACGAGATAAAATATTTAATTTAGAAAATAACAAAACCCAACTTACAAAGCGTAAGAAAAAATACTATCACAGATTTTAACACTGTATAAAAATAGCCACAGGTCACACAACACTGCTATAGCTTCAAGAATCACTTGGCGACAAGTAATATTATACTAGAAGACTAAACCAACTTAAGAAAGCATTGCACACTCAGGACTTAAGTTCTCTCACGTTCAAATGGTCAGAATCTATTTCCGGACAACATAGACGGCATGGTCAAGATGGACTGCTTGATCAAGGTGAACTGCCTCGTGTCGCGTGTGTGCGATCTAGTTAAAGACTTAGGCAACAGGGGAGGTTATCCTCAACTCATGTGGCCATTGGTTGGGGTGGTCATCTGGTCTGAATTAATCAATCAGATCTTGATGGAAAATTTCTACGTCTTAGACACTCTTAATAAGACAGTGGAAAAACCCCGGTAGTTGCACCATCAATCCATATATGGTATTAACACAATGTCAAAATAAAACATTACTGGACCTAAGTAGGTCACAATATATATATATATATATATATATATATATGTAGTGTGTGTGTGTGCATATTAAATCTACGGTATATTAATAAATTCCGAATTACGATATTTCAACTCTGCATCTCTCTAGAAAGGCATACAAGTTTATAATTTAAAATTTGGACTCAAATTGCTTAGACCAAGATAATCTAATAAACACAACAAGTAGCATTCTCTGCTCATTGAAAGCAATATGATTTGCTACAGTGATTGAGTGGGTTTCAATTATTAATCAGTATGATTAAATTGGGTGTGGACACGATGTGTATTTAATTTTGTTATTATTTACTTTATTGATAGTTGTTTATTCTTTGCACACATCAACTAAACATAAGATTTGAAATGCTATATGTTGCTAATCTTAAGAGGTCAGAATATTATAATGTTAAGTTAAATACAAATACATTCATGTTTATTACTCGGATTTAGCTGAATTTACTTTGAATTATAGCAGTTCAATTTTCAAAACTAATTTGTTATGAATTTTCAAATGGGTCCATTAAAAACACTAGTTTTAATGCCCTGAAATTACCCAATATATATATATATATATATATATATATATATATATATATATATATATATACATATATATGGATATGCATACAAATATTTATATGTATACTATTTTATACCGTGTGACTAAATATGAATGTATATATTGTATATGAGAATTGAAATAATAGTATATATATATATATATATATATATATATATATATATATATATATATATATATATATATATATATATATATATATGTTTGCGTGTGTGTAATATTTCCTTTTCTTTGTTAAAATAGGTATGAACAACTACTACTGTTCTGACAAAAAATAATGCCGATTGAATTTCAAGCGTGTATGTATTAGTAGATATTGTTTGTATACATATAAAGTCAAGATTCAGCAGTTACTAGGCTACAAGTTTGAAGTCAATCGATTCTTATGTAAGCATGTTAAGACACATTTCTTCTATATAGTATCAAGGTTTAATTTAAGTGTTAGATTCTTTTCTAGACCACAGACATACTGTGTCAATGTTTAATGAATATTACCACACTGAATAATATAGTTTAGATAACAACTGATTTTTAAAAAAAGCTTACTGTGTCGTTGTAATGGAACACTATCCGCCATTTTCATTTTATGCAGTAATTTATTTAGGTCAAATATGTAGCCTATAGTTCGTGTGTATAAATAAAAGTATCAATATTGGTATGCTACTGCAGTGGGTATCAAAATAACGGTTAAGTTGAAAAGGCTTTAGACAGAAACATGTCATTTTCTAGCCAAAATATTTTAACAGATGTAACACAAATAGTTTAAAGTAACAACATCGATACACTTTTAAATATATATTTGATATTTATTTACCTGTAATAAAAAACGTATTTTATTAAAAATCACGCTATGTATATTATGTATTCACATTGTTGAAGTGGTCGGACAAGACATACGATAATTAGCTGTACATAAGTCTGGAACTTCATTATGAACATACTCTGACGTAAAGTTGGTTAAACTATGCATTAATTTCGTAACTATTTTAAATTTACTTTTTACCTTAGTAAAAATTTAAATTATCTGTATAAGTTAGTTTTTCTAAACTTGACTACAATGTATTGGTTGTTATGTATAATTGCAATGGGACATTTTTTAACCAAAATAACATGTAAATGCATTAAACAGATACCGTGGAGCTTGTTGAAGCATACTATGTAAACAAACCTAAAATACTAAAGCATACATGGCCTGGATGGGTTAATAAACAGTACACACAAATAGTTAAATGTTTTTTCTACTAATGTCACAAGGCGGGGACGGGAATGCGAATCGTCCCTGTTACACTATTCAAAGGGTGACACCATACAAGGGTGTGTCACCAATCTAGAGGGTGACACCAAAACGAAATATAGCAAATTGTAATGATAAAGTCTTTATGTTTTTCCAGTAAGTGTAATATCTTGATAACATTATATACATCGATGAGCACATTGTAACATAACCCGTGGTAGAGAATTGGTGACACCACATTGCCAAGAGTTGTACTACATCATACATGTGGTTGGTGGAGGAGGGGGTGACACACTGCTTACCGCGTGCCGCCAAGTCGCCGCCAACGACTTCATTATAGCTGTTTAGTTAATTAATCCAAGGAAAAGGAATATTAAAGAAAAAGATCATATTTAGGCTTAAAATTATTTCACGAATGATGTTAAAATACTCATGATGTTGATGAATAAGTGTGGTACAAAATGTTTGCGTACTTTGTAAACAATAACATTCATTCATTTGAAAAAAAAATGTGCCAAAGTTCAAGCTATTATATTTAAAAATGTTTCTGTATTGATTACAATATATATTAGTTGGTCATTAACAAAAAGGAGTATGTTTTCCATTGCATAATATGTACAGTTCCTCTTTAGATCTAACGATCGATTGCGCATATAAAAAACATATATTTCTTAGCCTCGGCTTATACAGGAATGGTGTGGTAAGCAGTGTGCCCAACGTAAGCCAAGTTCTCATCATAGCAGGGTGAATTCAAAGACCTCCTACAAAATTTAGAGCCAAGATTCGATCTCGAGCCATTCGAGCTAGCAACCAAACGCTCTACCATTCGACCACGCTGCACCCTCTATTTCATAAAAACAGATCAAAAACTTCAAAACGTTATGATTGTCTGTCATGTACTGTGATGCCTAGTTTTAAATATTAATCTTTAGACTGCTGCTTCTTCAGAAATCTGTAATATAGATCAGTTCATATTTCCTGTATAAAAAACATAACTGCATAAAAAACATAACTGTACATAAAGATGTGTTTCCAATATTAAATACTGTCTCATATATTAATATATGTTTCGTATATCATGAACTGCCTCGTGGAACAGGAACAGCCTCGTTCTTTACCAGACAGTAATAGTGTATATCACGATCTGAACTTGTCCAACTCTTCATAATGAGATTCTGTGTCCTCTTCACCCAAACACCAGGTGGTATCAAAGCCGTCTGTGTCGTTACCTGAACACGGCAGAGATGCAGATAGACAAAATAGATTTACATTTTATATATATATATATATATATATATATATATATATATATATATATATATATATATATATATATATATATATGCATGATCGTTATGGTATGATGGTTTTCTTCGTTAAATCTCTACAATCATTTAAAATAACTTGAAGCAAAAACAACAAAGCGATGTGTCGGCAACATGTAGCTGAAGTAAGCAAAACGTGGAGCTCTCTAATAGTGTCTTAACTTAACATGCTATTCCAGCCAAACATGGGAAAAAAAGCATGTAAAAACATTCCGAGAAATATGTATACCCTGAGAGTCTGAAGCACTAAAGTAATAAAGGTCACCGTTGTCTATCTCAACTGAAACAAATTCAGTTAAAGACGTATTTTTCTATTTATATATTTGGTGACTTATTTATTTATTTAATTTTTTTTTGCTAACACGCTTTGAAGCAGTTTACTTTATGGTCAAAATATTTGAACTTAATTTGTAATAATAATGCAACGTATTTTAAAGATAAAAATATTTTACCTCTTAGCTCATACTCATTCTTATGTCTGTAAAATAATGAATCTAGAGTTAAAGACATATTTAACATTTATGAACTTCCAAGTAGGATCAATCCTTTATGATATCCTAAATGGTCACTGAAATACATTATTAACAGTTTGCTTGATTTTACTAAAATAAGTAAGATTACTTTCTTTATTCAAGGTAATTTATATATTTTTTTTTAAAAATCGGATGTCATGACCTACGAGTGTATAACCACTTATTTAAATATCTATTTTTTAAATAAAGGTAACCATGATAAAAATTATATTGATATGCCGACTGCGCAATCATTTTGTGTTTTTTTTTTAACATTTGCAGAAAATGAATTAATATGTTGTATCTAGCATATGGCCAACATACATCCAAAAATAATATCATAATTTTCATATTTACTTACATCTTTGTTGTGTGGTATATACGTGGATAAATTGCTGAAAAAAAAGTCAATAAATTACATTTCCAAAATGTCATTTGTTAAAATATTTATATTTTCGTCAATACTGACACCATCAATTCTAACATCTACTTGATTAGCTCATTAATGTAATAATTTATCAAATAACATTTACGGGATCAGGTGTGTAGAGCGCCGCTGAGGCCAATCCAGCGAATATGAGTACCTGGCTAGATTCACGAAGACAATTCACACCGCCCTGTTTTATATCAATGATAAAATGCTGTAAGTCTTGTATTTCTCTACTAAAGTGATATACTTACTTTTCCAGAATATCGCAGCTAATACCACCGCAATCACCAGTACAGCTGAAAATACGATTAACACCGTAATATATCCAGATGGTTCTGTCGAGATAATTCATAAAACGGCAATATAGAGAAGTTTCAATTATGTTCCAAATTTTCCTTACAATTTGAAAACAAAATAGTTTTTAAATATTAATAAGTGATGAAAAGATGGTAAGATAGCAGTCTCATTAAAATAATTTGCATATAACGTTAATAGTTTGTTTTTAAGTTTGTGTCTACATGTTGTACTGGCTAATTAGTTAACAGCTGATGTAACCTGGATAACTTTAGACCACGTCACCTTTTGTTCCATGTCTACTAGTGTTTGATGAAACGGTGTTGTTTGATGAAGCTGTTATATTATATATTTCGCCAACATTCTCAACCAAACAAGAAGAATTAGCACTGCAGTTTTTTATACTTTGTGCTGTTGTAATGTGTTCTGAAAAGCAAAATTTTCTACAAATGTATAAACGTAGTTTCTTCATAAGTTGTATTTTACTTTTTAAAATGTGTATAATTTCTACTAAAGTGTTCTTTTTTTTTAATTTTTTATTTGACGTTTGTTTATTTAAATGGTCGGATGATTTGTGTGTAAACTATAAGAACTGATATGGCTAATGGTTCTAAATTATTAAAAAAAAAGACGAAAACCACAATAGTGAAATAAACTCACCTTCTGCTACTGGTTTGCAGCTGACATTTTGACTTGTCCATCCCAGTCTGTTGGTAGCCTGACAGTAGTATTCTGGGTAGAAAAATGTTTTAGTACACTAAAGTTCGTAGACATTATCGATATGGATGGACATGAAAATGGTGTTCTAAAATATACTCGGAACTTAGCGATTTAGAAAATAAAACAAACCATCATATGGTCCTGATACTTGGATGGTTGAAACGTTTGTTCCGTTGTTGTGTTGTATCATTGTGTTATTCCTGTACCACTGTATGGTCGTCTCAATCTGACTGGAGTCTGTTCTGTAACACGTACAGTTGAATGTTGTAAGTCCGTTGACATCTGTGTAGTTGGTGACTTTGATCTCTACAGAAGGTGGTTCTAAACAAAAGTGAAATATTTTATACTATCGTATATCGACTCGAAAGAGGTATCAAGATTTTGCTTTAGAGGAAGTCGTGATTGATCTAATGGGTAGATATTAACTTTAATCGACCTATTCAAAAGTTATTGCAGCGTCACACAAAGTAAAAAGTTATGTTTAAAAAGTAGAGTAAGAAAATGCTCTTCTTCATCCTTTCTGTTTAAATTCATCACTGAATGGAACATCAAACCATTAAAAGATAGAATTGAAGGGTCATCCTTTAATTGTTTACATTCCACATCTTTGAACTGTGTACAATTTTAATCGGTAAAGGGCGAAGTGTCCAAAATATATTCGCACTGAGATCAGCCGTTAATCTTGACCCCACCCCCCCCAATTCCACCTCGCATCTGATTAGGACGATAATTGAGTCCTGTTTACACTATGAAACACCAATTGTCAGGGGTTATGATTTGACATAACCACTCTTTGTTTTCAGATATTTATTACAAGCGTTTATTTAATTTGCTTCCTCACCATGTCTTTCTGTCTTAGTGGTCAAAATGGGCGAGCGAAATTTCGACCACTTCTGAACAACTAATTTATCTTAATAACTAATAAGAAAAGCGCTGTTCGCTTTAGTATGTATTGAATACATGTACAATAATTTAAGGAGCGACCCACGCTTTTATTAATAGTTATTTAAATAGTAAATCAACGTTATATATTTAAAGAAAACAAATATTTTCTCATTTTCAGTGCATTATTACATAACAGCCTTTTTTTAAACGTTTTTATGCATTTTTAAAAATACTGTTGTTTTTTTAATTTATGTTTACCTAAAGTGACATTGTGTACTACCGTCTGGCCATATTTCTTATCTTCAGTTGAGTTGGTCACGTTAGGATAGACGTACATGTGAAGTTCCTGTAGACCAGGTCTCAAGTTGATGTAAGGAACATGCACGCTACAACTGGTGTTGTAATAGACTGGTTCAGCGGTTGACCAGTTGCTGCTTGTCGTGGTCACGTTTGAAAAAGTGACAGTTTTCTTCTGCTTAAAAAAATTTCGAAAATGAAAAAGGTAGGATTAGATGGTGTAGGGGCTGGTCTGTAGAGCTTACTAACACTAACATAAAAGTCTCTATATCGGTTCCCTATCCTGGGCCATAGGACCAACTCAGCTTGGATTAAAAGCTGACTCACGTATTGGAGGGCAAAGGCGGCTGGGCATAGAATCGACCACACTGAGGCTTTATATGCTGTTGTCGCATACACATGTGAGCCCTACTTTTCTGCCCTATTTACCTTATGGTTCGAAAGGGTAACTTTATTTTGTATAAAATATTATATAAAATAATTTTCTCATGTACTTTAAATTTAAAACGGTGGTGAATTGGTACAATTCAATTGTATTTTTAAAAATAAAAATTTTAAATAATAATTTTGAACACAAACACAAAAATGTGAACAAACAAGATTTAAGCAGACATGATCAGTAGACAGATATCTTAAGATTTTTTTAAGTAAACGTTCACTAAATTACCACGTAGACAACCTTGGAATCTGATATTGTGGTCAGCACCATGCCCTGTCGCCTTTGCTTTCCCTAACGTAAGTTAGGTACCCTTCAGAGCTGGGTGGACTTGAACCCGGATTTGAACTCTATAACTAGGCCACGCCGTTCGATGTATACCGAGTTTAGAGCTAAAATAATGTCTATTTTATCAGATCCATATGATGGATAGTTTTTTACAATTGTTTCTTACTTGTTAAACAGTAAACTTATTTACGTGTAAAATAACTTAGGGCAAGAAATATTTACCTTATCAACAATCAGTAGACAACTTCCTGCAGGGTAAACTCTCGAGACCAAACACGTGACGTTAAAACCAGTTGAAATTTGGTAAAAACTGCAGGTAGTGTTGTCTACTGGCACTGTGGAACCACGATTTATGTAGATGGTTACGTTTACACAGCTTAGTCATTAAGTAAAGTGTGTATTTATTGAATTTCTTTTTCTGTTTAACACTGCCACGTAATGTTATATCGTAATGTGTTTGAAATAAAGTTGCAATGTAGGAGATTTTTTTGTGTGGATGTAGAATGTATGTTTTAGCTTATTATAGCGTTTCGTTATACAGTTTGCAGAGGGGAAACAAATTGCATCATTTATACATATAATAATGTATGCCGTATTCAATCACTGTACTGGAAGAAAAAGCATTCTTTTTTATCTGCACACTTTCAAAAAACCAAAAGTCGTGAAAAATGTAATAAATAATAAATAGAACTGAAAAAATATTTAAACCATTATTAGTTACATTTTATGTGTATTCCTAAAAGTATACATTTTGAAATAGCTCACCGTAAGTATGTAAGTCACAACTAAAGTACGGTGCGGCAGGCGTAGTCTCTGAGACAAGTGTCCACCTGTTTTCAGCAAAGACAGGGAACCCTCGAGTAACGTTTATGATAGTGAGGCTGATGTTGTGAAGTCCTGTATTCATAAAACTCTCGCTGATGTTATAGAGATGATTAAAGGTACTTTCACATGGATTAGGTAGTTGACACCGCGCTACCACATCATTATTTCTTTTCCACACAATATCTTTGACTGGGCTTTGTAATGGTACAAGTGCTGACATCACATGACGACTCCCTTCCCTTGCTGGCTCACAACACTTGACGACTAAAAGTGAAATACTAAAGTGATACGTATAGCTAATCAAAATATTTAAATCAGGTGTAAAAATAAATATCATAGGCTCGAAATTTAAATCATTTGAAAATTATTATTCACTTCACGTACCACAAAGCTCAAAAACAAAAATAACTTAAAATCTTTTACGATACTGTGGTTTAAATATTTGCTCGGTCGGCCGGTTTATCGGTCGCACCCCCTCCCCCTTCTTCCCCTTCAGACGAAGTAAAATTATGTCATACATATATGGAAAAACCAACACTTATATCAAGACTGAGTTGTATCATCTTATACGTTACTTTAAAGGCGTTTATATGTGTTTAATTCGTGCGGCGTCAATTCGGCCAATGACGAAACGGCCCCGTCAAACCGACCCCGACAAAACGACCCCGTCAAAACGACCCCGTCAAAACGACCCCGTCAAATCGGCCCCGTCAAAAGGGCCAGCGACATATGGACCCCGTCATATAGGCTCCCGACAAATAGGCTCCCGTCATTTAGGCTACCGACAAATAGGCTCCCGTTATATAGGCTCCCGACAAAACGGCTCCAGTCAATAAGGCTCCTGACAAATAGGCTCCCGTCATTTTGGCTCCCTACATATAGTCTCCCGTCATTTAGTTTTTTCCACAAAACGGCCCCCGTCATTACGACTCCCGACAAATAGGCTCCCGCCATTTAGTTTCTCCACAAAACGGCCCCCGTCATTACGACTCCCGACAAATAGGCTAGCGTCATTTTGGCTCCCGACAAAAAGGCTCCTGTCAATTTGGCTCCAGACAAAAGGACCACTGACACAGTGGCGTAGCTACCGTAAAGCTAGCGTAAGCAAGGCATGGGGGCCCAAGGCACATAGGGGCCCTTTTCCCTCATAAAAAATTAAAACTTTTACAATGGAATTTTAATATTTGTTACATATAAATAATTTTAAAAAAGAAAAAGGTTAAAAGTTCCAAAAAGCCCCCCCCCCCCCCACCGTTTCGGCAGTGGGATTCAGTGTTTGTGGGTCAAACCGAGCCCAATCGTTATAATAACACTACAGGCTATATCACTTTGTCGTGCAAAAAAAAAAAAAGCCCCCCCCCCCACCGTTTCGGCAGTGGGATTCAGTGTTTGTGGGTCAAACCGAGCCCAATCGTTATAATAACACTACAGGCTATATCACTTTGTCGTGCAAGACATTGAGAGAATCAGCCTATAAATAAACTTTTTAGCAGTAGTAGGCAAGCATAATAATAAAGTATAAATACAAAATCAGGACATATAAAATACAAAATGTTGCCTTCAGAATATTTATATATTAAAAAATATCCATCGTAAGTAGAAGTTGATCTCTTCGTTTAACTCCTCTGTAGCCTAACGCAGAGGCGTAGCGAAGGCGAGGCGGGGGGTGCGGACCGCAACGGGTGACACCATTTAGGGGGGGGGGGTGACACCAAAGGCAAAAAATTGTAAAATGTATAGAATGAAATGCCATTTTCCAGATCCATTAGTTAAAGTTAAATAGTCTTCTAAGTACAAATCGAAAATTATATCAAGAGGGGGGGGGGGGTGTGACACCACGACGTAAACGTAAACTATAAAGAAAACAATGCTACATCCAACTGTATTATAAACAGACTGTAGATAAACATCGTTACTATTAAGTCAGCAGTGATTAAAGCTTAAACAAGTACGTGTACCAGTATGTGGCATATATATAAATTTTTGGCCTATGTAGGCCGACACACACACACACACACATATATATATATATATGAAGAGTTGATTTTCAAAATGCAATATATCAAAAATTTGGGTTTCGAGAAAATCGCACTTTTCTCCTACACGAAGCCATTGTACAATATGCTAAAACTGTTTGTCAATTTAGGTTCATAACCCTCATATACATAGGACTAGAATGGTTTTTGAAATGTACTTGCATAAAAAGATACTTTTTTTTTGTCCCAAAATTTGCGTTTCGTTGCAAAATGAGGTATATCCAGCTTTTGTTAAGCTACAAAACGCTGTATATCCATTTTTTTTCTAATAATACATCTGATGTCCAATATTTTAGTTTATTATTTTATTAAGACCCACTTATATTCCCAGTGTTATCATCTCACTACAATTGTACCATGTTTTTCTGTTACTTTAAAGTGTTTTTAGTGAGTAATTTCAGTTATTTGAACATTTTTCAAAAATGATGCAAGTCTCTAACGAGAGACTTTAATTTGAAGAGTACAGCTTGTCTTTAGGTTCATAACCCTCATATAAATAGGACTAGAATGGTTTTTGAAATGTACCTGCATAAAAAGATGCTTTTTTTTTGTCCCAAAATTTGCGTTTCGTTGCAAAATGAGGTATATCCAGCTTTTGTTAAGCTACAAAATAGAAATAAAATGAAAATTTTGCGCCGTGAAGATTAAAATTAAGTTTTCCTAACATTAACTGAGTAGCTTTACAATATGGGCACGCTATCTCATTTTTTTCAAAAATGGCGCTTATCGCGTTTTGAAAATCAACTCTTCATATATATATATATATATATATATATATATATATATATATATATATATATATATATATATATATATATATATATATATATATATATATATATATATATATATATATATATATATATATATATATATATATATATATATATATATGCTTTGTTTCCTGGGAGGGGGTGACAATACGAAGTGCCGCACCGGGTGAGACCCGACCTAGCGACGCCACTGGCCTAACGGCCGACGAAGGGGCCCACTGATAATTTTTGCAAAAGGGCCCAAAAATCCTAGCTACGCCACTGCACTGACAATACCGTTTCTGTAGAGACTAAGTCTCCCGGCAAAGCGGTCTCATTTAATATGACATCTGCCAGTGGGACCCCTTCATCAATATTCTTTAGAGTTAGCTTATCCAACACTCTTATGTAATACAACGTATGCATCTCTTGTTCGACAGGCCTTATTTTTATATTAGTTTATGTATTATAAAATATAGTATGTTTAAATTAAGGGTCATCTATCTATGACATCCATAATTGAGTCGGTTATAGGCTGTTCCAACTCATTGTGTGGGGAGAAGAGTCCACGCTGTACCTTCCTAACTGCAATATGCTTGTACTGGGGCGTAGCGAGGGGGGGGGGGCGGGGGTGCGGACCGCACCGGATGACACCATTTAGGGGGGTGACACCAAGGCAAAAAATAGCAAAATATATAGAGAAAAAGTTGAGGGGGTGGGGGTGCAAATCGAAAGTTTGGGGGGGGGGTGCATATCGAAAACTTGAAAGTTTGTCCCCGGGGGTGACACCCGACCTCGCTACGCCACTGTGCTTGTAGGTTATCAAAACAAAATGCTGTTATCATGTAAACATCATGTATATCATACATTTACACTTCTGTGCTTGCTTTTAAGCAACAGATCTTTTCTGTTGTAAATTAAACATTATCAAAACTTTAGAATTGGTTGAATTTAGCTGTTAAGGGCTCGAATGTTTGTGAATTAATGTTGGTTCATGAAAAAATAATTTCATTCGGGCATTAAAAAGAGGTTATGGTGGTATTGGAGGTAGGACACAATGGTTACTTTTATGCCAATAGTGGTCATATCATTCATTTTTCTGGAGCCAATATGTCGGGAGTCATTTTGTCAAAAGCCAATATGTCGGGAGTGTAACGTTTACCTATCTACAGCCAGATAGATGGTGAACGTCCCCGGATTCTTTTTTCGGGGTTATATGCAAATGACTTACAGCCTAAATGAATGAACACTAACTCAACAACACACTAGGGCTCGATTTTGATGTCTAGGGAAAACTAGTGATACTATTGAAGTTAACACTCATCCAATCTGCATACAACCTTTAATAAGCGAACACAGTTGTGGCAGAACACTAGGTTAAACGAGATAAAATATTTAATTTAGAAAATAACAAAACCCAACTTACAAAGCGTAAGAAAAAACACTATCACAGATTTTAACACTGTATAAAAATAGCCACAGGTCACACAACACTGCTATAGCTTCAAGAATTACTTGGCGACAAGTAATATTATACTAGAAGACTAAAACAACTTAAGAAAGCATAGCACACTCAGGACTTAAGTTCTCTCACGTTCAAATGGTCAGAATCTATTGCCGGACAAAATGGACGGCTTGATCAAGGTAGACTGCCTCGTGTCAAGTCTCTATGGAGACTCACAGATCACTCAAGGCAACTTGAGCTACTGTTCTCGTGCTGGTTGTGTTTCCTGTTGTGTGACACTTATGTGGTTCTAACCACTAGGCCACTAGTGGTGTTCCTAACCACTGTGCCACACTACTCGGCAGCAAGCCGAGTTTCTAAGCCACTAGACCACTAGACACCATAGACTATACTCAGTTTCTCACCGAGTATTCGAACCTCGGCCGCCGCCGTGGCGCGCCGAGATCCTAGCCACTGAGCCGAATCAATCAATCAGATCTTGATGGAAAATTTCTTAGTCTTAGACACCCTTAATAAGACAGTGGAAAAACCCCGGTAGTTGCACCATCAATCCATATAAGGTATTATACAATGTCAAAATAAAACATTACTGGACCTAAGTAGGTCACAGGAGCCTAATTGCCGGGAGCCAATATGTCGGGAGCCCATTTGTCGGTAGCCAAAATGTCGTGAGCCCATTTGCCGGGAGCCCATTTGTCTTGAGCCCTTATGTCGGGAGCCAATATGTCGGGAGCCGCTTTGTCGGGAGCCAATATGTCCTGAGCCTATTTGTCAGGGGTTAATATGTCGGGAGTCCATTTGTCGGGAGCCTAAATATCGGGAGCCCATTTGTCGGGAGCCTATATGTCGCAAGTCAATATGACGGGAGCCCATTTGACGGGAGCCAATAAGTCGGGGCCCTTTTGACGGGGCTATTTTGACGGGGTCGGTTTGTCGGGAGTCGATTTGACGGGGTCGTATTAACGGGGCCGTTTTGACGGGGCCGATTTGTCCCGGGCCGTTTTGACAGCGCACCGTTTAATTTCATTGTCTACGTATTTCATTATTTTTACTAACTTATATTATTTTAAACATTTTTGTGCAAAGTAACACATTTTCATCACTCAATCCTTATGCACAATTTATGTAAATGATATATTTAATTTAAAACAAATCGTTAAATAAACTGTAACTTACCAACTGCTAACCTGATCAACAGTATAGAAAATATTTTCTTCTTTAACATTTTAGATCAGTCCTTTTTAGTCCGTTTTAAAACATTTCTATACCGCATGAAGAAAGTCAGCACTTTAATCATATCTGGTGTAGTTGTGATTCGATTCAGAATTATAGAATTTTAAGTTTTGTAAGACTAATACACCAAACATCTAAAACATACACACTAATGCATTGAGAAATATGCCTACTTATAAACTAAACACAAAACTACATTCCTACAAAGATATATCGATTCTACTTCCCAACTTCATACTTAGCGCCCGATGTCTGTCCCACTTAACGCTATAATAAGCTGGTATCTCCCAGTTAAAGTTTCGGTTTCTATTAACGCGTGTCTTTTTCTACCAATTAAGTTTAGATCGTAGCGATTACTAATAAGTTTGGTATTTATGTTTTCATCTGTGTTTAAAATTAGAATATTGCTAATGTATTCATACATAAATAACAAACATGGCTTTTTTAAAACATTTACAAAACCCGGATATGCATAACTTGTACTAGGCCTACATGTAAAGTTTGTCTCAAGGGGAAAATGTATTTAGACTATTGTGATTATGTGACCTCGATAGAAACATTTTTTGTCCCATGGAACTGAAACCGAATTTTATTGTAAACACGTCAAATGGTGCATGAATTTTGTTTTGTGTGTGTGTGTGTGTGTGTGTGTGTGTGCGTCGGCCCTTATAGGCTTTTAATTTAAATGTACGCATACGCGTACATGAGTATGTATAAGCTATAACCACTGCTGACTTAATAGTAATGATGTTTATCTATAGTCTGTTGGATCTATATAGTAGAATGTAACAATGTTTTCTCTATAGTTAGGACGTTTTCCTCATGGTGTCAGCCCCCACCCACTTGTAAAAATTGTCGATTTGTACTTAACAGACCATTTTACTTTAATCATTTATTGTACTCGCAAAAAGCATTTTTCTTCTGCACATTTTGCAATTTTTAGCCTTGGTGTCACCCCTCTAAATGGTGTCACCCGGTGCTGTCCGCACCCCCCCCCCCACCCCCGCTACGCCTTTGCTCCACTTGCCCCAAATTACTATTGCATCATTTCCGACAATTATAATTTTATTTTAACGCCCTTCCTTATTTTTCTGCTCTTAATTATGAAATATGAAAGAACCACTTATCGGAGTGAAAAGTAATTAAAGACAATTTAGTCAACTCAAAGTTGATGTTTTTTTTCTTCCCTGTTTACTACTTGCTCACTTGACAGTGGATGTCGTGGTCGGAAGTGAGTCTTGTAAAATTCAAAATAACAGTTAACATTACCAAATCCCCAAGGTAAAAACTGGACGGTATGAGTCCAGAAATTTGCATCCCAAACGTATTGCTCAGCGTATGCACTTTCATCTAGGGCGACAATAATCGTGTGGTTTCTTTGTTACCAGACTCCATGCAATACATGGTCAGGCAAAACCAATAGAATTACAGTGGAACTAACTGGTCGGTCACGTAAGAGGGTCAGCTGACCACTTAATTGTCAGTTGGGAGTTGGGAGATAGATAGCGTAAGCAGTAGCTTATTGGAGTTTGTAGGGAGAAGTCAAGAGTTAGTAGTAGGATAAGAATAGTTGAGTTAAAAAATTGCAGCCAGAGTAGAGAGAGTATTGCTAGGAGATAGTAGAAGTAGTGTGTAGTAGATTAGGAGGAAAAGATTGACCGTGTACACGTAAATAAACTATAATACATTTCGAATTCGACTTGTGTTGGTTTTCGCACACAGTAGGATAAGTTAAGTTACAAAACACGGTTAGAGAGCTCCACGTTTTGCTTACATCAGCTACATGTTGCCGACACATCGCTTTGTTGTTCTTGCTTCAAGTTATTTTAAACGAGCCGACCCGCTGCGTATCATACGCCGCTATTTAGTTGTTTTTTTTTCCTACTTTTCAGTAATTTATAATTTGTGAATTCGACAGTACCAATGCTGCCACTGAAAATATTTGCTTAAAAACACAACCCCCCCTCCCCCCCCCCCCACGTGAAAGCAGCCTCCTCTTAGTTACCTCCTCTAAGTTTCAAACTAAATTATCTGCTCCTAATAGCCGTCACTAAACCCGTCTCTATGATTGTAAAATGTAAACAGCGTGACCACAGCTCACCAGACAATGTGGGGGTGGGGTGGGGGTGGTAGTGATAGTGATAGAGAGAAAGAGAGGGGACTGCAAGGAGGCGCTTGCAGCTTGTTTTCTAACGGCTCCCAGAAGAGAATTATATATATAGATGATTGTAGAGATTTACCGAAGAAAGCCATCACAGCATATTACACACACACACCCATATATATATATATATATATATATATATATATATATATATATATATATATATATATATATATATATATGTATATGTATATATATATATAGGGTAAGGTGGGGTAATTCCACACACGGGGTAATTCCACACACTATATACTGGATACTCTCTATTTTTAATGGGAGTAAAGTTTAATTAGAAGTTACTATTCCCTGTTTCTAAGAGGTCATTTCTTGTACTTTCTGATACTGTTAGAGAAGCGTTCATCTACAATAAGAGCAAGAATTTTAATTTTATCTGCATCTATCTTCAAACATCCTTAGGTAAGTACAACCCCTGCACTTTTTAAAAAAATATTTTTTTTTGTCTTATTTTTAATTGTTGTCAATTATTTATTGATTTTATGAAAGCTTAATCATTTTTGTTAATAGTAACAGTTAATGATGCTAGATTCAGCCTTTAATTTAGAACAGGAAAGCATATTTTTTTCAATAGTAGGTGTGGGGCAATTCCACACACATGGTGTGGGGCAATTCCATACACTAATGTTTAGAATGTCCCATGTTGCTTTTTATACTTTTTAGAGGGTTTAGCTATTATTTTAAACCATTTTAACTGGTTGTGGCTAATTCTGTAATTCATAACTCATGATTTAATCTTAAAAAATACTTAAATAGTACTAGATCTAGTACTATTTATTTTTAAAAAGACTATGCTATTAAAGTTAAGTAAAATTGCCACAGACTTCTTTTATTTCTTAATCTGTTATTATTTTTACTGTACCTATATTATTTATTATAATGTATGCAATATTTAGAGCTAAACATCCCCATACACACATTATTAATTAGACTTTCTAACATTTAATTTTGTATTTATTTCAGAATGGTCCACAATTATAAAGGAATAACTTCGGCATATGACAGATGAGAGCAGAATTCAGGAGGAAGAAATTGAGGCTTTCTCTTCATCCTGTGATAAAGAGTGGTTGCCCCCATGCAAAATTGTTTCCAAGGGGAAAAATGTTTTTTACACATTTTTAAATACATGAATTTTAAAATTTTCATAATGTGTGTGGAATTGCCCCACTTGCCATGTTTTTGGAATAAAAGTGAAATATTTAAAAATTGTATTTTATTTTGTGAATTATCTCTATATTTGTTTGTCATCATAAAAGTAATGCATGTCTAGTTATACCCTCAATATTATATTGTTGTAGTGTTAATTTTCGATTTTTTACAAATTTTTTAGAAAAGTAGTGTATGGAATTACCCCGGGTTACCCTATATATATATATATATATATATATATATATATATATATATATATATATATATATATATATATATATATATATATATATATATAAAACACAGTCAACATAGCCTATAATGACATAAATGCTGACTTGACCTACTTCGTGACGCGGAAGTAAATACTTTCTATCACTTCAGATGTTAATACAAATCTATCGTAGGACAGTGCATGCTTTTTAACCAGGTCGAATGGGGTGTTGTTTCTTTGAATATGCATAGTTTACTTCGTGGGGGTTTTTCTCGTCTATGACTCATATCTTTTCTTTTATTGTATTGTCGAGCTTTAAATTTTTTTTTTCCTAGGCAAAGAAAAAAATGTTATGCATTCGTTTAAACATTTTAAAAAAGTAAGTAATGTTTCCCTTTCAAACATGACGGTCTATGGGGCAAGTGAAGTAGAGTTCACTTGTTTCTGTGACCTCAGCATATGAAGATATGTGGTCAGCATTATGCCCAGCCGCCTTTATTTTCCCTAACGTGAGTTAGGTACCCATCAGAGTAAGGTGGTCTCAAGGACGGTTTACTGACTTGAACCCGAATTCGAACTCGAGACTTACGGGTTACCAGTCCAGCACTCTACCGCTAGACCACTCCGTCCCATTTAATGATTTTAAGTATTTCATTCATTATTTATAAATGTTATATTTAAACATCGCTTTTCCATTATTACTGTCCTCAATGTTAATCCATTACTTTTTCTCTTTATATATGTCGCTTTACAACTCATCATTTGCTGTAACTTACACTTCATAGAGCTCAAAACTCGCCTTTAATTGGTTTCTGAACGATGCACACTGGTTTACTCTGATTTAATCATTATTATTATTTTTTTCCATTTTCTATTTGTCGCAGGTAAATATTTTAGTTTGTAAAATCATAATATCAAACCCCCTGGCTGATAATGCTCGTTAGCTTGTCAAAGCTACCCATCTAAAAGAAAAAGAAACTTTAGTAGGCCTAAATCAAACAGGAGTGGAGTCCATTAGGCGATAGAATCATCAACTTCAGTTTCCTTTCAGCAATTTGAGTTAGTAGCAAACGTAAAGCTCAGCGTTCCCTTGGACTAAAACCGCAAAGTTCGAGAGTGGGATCACAACGCATGGCCAAAACGTGATCTCTCCACCTATTGCCGTGGTACTGGCACTGGACGATTTCACTACACTTGGTTCATCAATTGGCTCCCGAGGCAAAGTGTAGCTATATTCTATTAAACAAATAATGCAATATCATTTCTTTTAAAGAGGGTAATTAAACATTTTGTTTAACATATTTCAGGTATTTTTGTAATCTGTGTACATTATTTTTTGTTTTATATTTCATTTTAGCTTGTTGTTTTCGACTGAAGGTTTAGACAAAATAAACCACAAATTAATTAAACATTAAAAAAAAATAAAAACAATAATTTAAAATGTTTATAAAGTCACAATAATACAGTTGAGAAAAAATTAAGTGTATGTAGCGGATGAGTTATAAAATTTCTCTAAATAAAAATGTATTTGATGCAAGTTGAATGCTCGAGACTGCAATTATAAAGCTGTATATTTTAGAAATATCATGTTTAACATTTTAAAAGTAAAAATCATTAGTAGAGATTATCAACTAGATCTAAAAATATTATGTTTTTAATTGAAGTTTTAGGAACACAATCTAGTTTCAAGGCGTTCAAAAAAGCAAAACAATTTAAACTTTATTGAAAATAATAAATTATATTTATTCTTCAATAAAATAATTGTAATAAACGTATAATAATTAGTATATTATGTAAAGGCGCATATTTCCTCCACATTTTAAAAATATAGCTACCAGAACATACCTAGTAAAATAGTATGATCAGATAACCTGAAAAAGATTAGGTCGTTTTTAAAATTTACGCACAAATCATAAGCTGTAATTCCAACTCAAGTCAAGTTTAAGGATACAGATATTAAATAACTCATTTTCATGTCGAATTCACTATTGGGTATTAGACATATATACAATGTTTTGACTTAAATATATTTAAAATGTTTGCTCGTGGCTCTCACTCCTTTTCCATTGTGACTTTGATAATCAGGATTAGTTTCAAAACGTAAAGATCTCTGATGGAAAAAAAAATCTCTTATCTGAAAATAGAGAGATTGCATTACTGTGTAATCGGTGTCAAATAAAAAAGTATGTCAACTTCTAAGATGATATTGAACTTCACAATTTCAACAGTGTTATTTTTTCTCAATTAAAAAAAAAAACACGTAATTTTCACAATTTGTTAACTCTTTTGTTTACTTGCTTCTATGATTTAATCACTGCCACAATTTCAGTAAACTATTTTGTAATCGCTAATATTTTAGAACTATTTTTTTAAATTATAGGAATCAATTCTTTTAAAAAAAATAAAGCACTGATTAACAATAATAACATAATCAGCAAACATTTGATTCCCCAAAAACAAAAAGCAAAGAGTACGTATAAATTACCTAACTTTGTAACTTCCTGACTTGCATCTCAACCGTACTGAAATACATACATACATGCATATATACTGGGCGTATTGCATACATGAATACATTTCTTAACCGTTCATAAATTTTATATATATATATATATATATATATATATATATATATATATATATATATATATATATATATAGCCTACCATATTGGAAAACAATCACTGCCAAGACAGTCCCTGTTACTGCTAGGATCACAGAAACAATTATTGTAGTATGGTAATAAAATTCCTCTTGCTTTTTGTTTTTTGTTTCTGGAAAGCAATTTTTATAATACTTTTTTTACAACTTTGTTTTACGTTAATAATTTAGTGATTCCAAATGCTATGTAATACTCTCAACGAGTTTTATTGGAAATAGGAATCTTAATTTTAATACATTATTCAGCTTTTTAAAAAAAAAATGCTTTGGTAATATATTATGTTACGACAATGTTCAATCATTAGATCTACTTATTAAATTAAATTAGACATACTCTTGATGTCAATTCCGTTAAGCAAATGCAATCTCAGAAACAACTGTGCAATGCTAAAACATTAGTCTTATCAGAGAATAGTAATTTCAAATATATGCTCAGACGTAAACATTGATTTTTAGAAAATCCAAAAGCCGCAAACATAAAAAGGTTTTTTTTTTTCTTTTTAAAATGAAATAATCCAAAAACTCTTACCAACAGGAAGGATAAGTTTAGTATGAATGCCGTAGTTTTTATCAGTGGCATTATTGAATAAATTAGGATAAACTTCCATGTCAAAGGTCGTATCGTTTTTAGCTAGATAAAAACTACATTGGAATTTGTAATATGTGATAGAGTTGATGATTATTGCTCTGTTGTTGAAGGCTGGCTGCACCTAAAGCACGAAATGATAAATGTTAGATTGTAGTAGGGGTCGGCGTGGTCGAGTCGGTAAAGCTAAACCGAAAAGTCTCGAGTTCGAACCCTCGGGCAGATGAGGCTCGTTAGCTGGAGACAGCCACTCTTCTAGGAGAGACAACTCCAAAATTAAACAACTGCTGCTTTGTAATTTGTTCTTGGTTGGACAAAGGCTATGGAAGCAAATCCAAAAAGAAAAGCAGGCTGAAATCGGAGTCAATGGCACCAATGGCGCTTAACCAGTTGACACGTAACGCTTAATTGTGTTGGAGGCGTGGTCGAGTCGGCAAAAAGCTCATGGTTGATACATTCGAACAGTCTCGAGTTCAAACCCACTGGCAGATAAATCTCGATCAACACTAATAATTAAGAACGAATATTGAGAAAGAATATATATATATATATATATATATATATATATATATATATATATATATATATATATATATATATATATATATATATATATATATATATATATATATATATATATATATATATATATATATATAAATATAACTTATATAAAACAGCCAAAAAAAATTTTAGAAATTTTTGAAAGTAATGTTAACTAGACGTCACTTTTGGGCTTGCGACTAAATTGGAATTCAAATTAAACCAAACGTCAACAAAACCCTACATATACCGACGTCTCAGAAACAGACAAACATACCACCAAGTCTTGTAACATAATTGTAAGTAATGGTAAATATATTTTTTTATTTATTTACTATATTTTAGCATAAAATATGTGCTGAAGAGTAAAAAAAAAGAAATTATACACACGTTTGGATTTTTCAATGAACACATCCCTTCAGGAAACATCACAGCGCCAAATGTAACAAGAGTTTTTGATTGAGCTGCTTCAAATCGATACTCAGTCTCAGTAATTGCAGCTGCAATTGTTTCAGGATATCCAGTTACAATATGCAATGAATAAATCAATTCATTTAAATAAAACATAAATTAAAATATAACAACGTCAAAGATTTAAAAAGAAAAATTATTACATATATTTATCTATTATGCAATTTATCAGCAAATCACACTTTTTAAACTACGATTTGATCTTACTTACCGTATATTTTAACGTCACAAGAATAAAGTATTTGGTTGTGTATAAAAACTCTCCAAATACCCTGCGAGTTTCTCGGCGGATGCCTTGTAACATCAGGTACTTCCAAAATTGTTGTCATACCTTTATCATTGCTATAAATATCAGCGGTAACCCATGTAATTAGAGGGTCAAAAATGCAGTCATGAACTGAGCACGTACAGTAAGATTCATTGTCTTTTTGCCAGATAAATTGTTCATTGTCCCATATGTGAAACAAATACGACAACGTCAACGTGTCTCCCTCTTTGACTATAACACAAGCAAGAGATGCTAAAGATAAGACAAAAAAAAAAGTTGTATCATTGCTTGTAAAACCGCAATGTATGGGAAAAATTGGGGCGACTGTTTAGTTTACTATATAGTAGCCTATTTGTCGAGTTTGTTCCCTTTACGTGGACATGTTTTGGTAGTAGACAGTGAAGACGTTTGTAGTGGTGATGTCTAAGTGAGTTTTAACAGATGTTTTGTTTATATTAAAACATCTGTTATCATCTTTATCAGCCTTTAAACTAACATCTTACAACAATACTTGATAGAAAATACAAAATTACATGCCGGGCCGTTTAGTTTGGTATTAGACTGTATACAAAAACTAGGTGTGATTTTGCTAATACAAAGTTTAGATAAAGATCTACGAGACGTAACAAGTTTACAAAGCTTGACAATACTAAACACGTTTTCGTCTAAGAAATATTAAGTAAAAATATAAGCAGGTAATTGTTTTCTAGAAATGAACATGCCAAGGAAGTATTGTATATGTCGAATGTTGCAGTTTACCACTAGTAGTTTTCTTTGTAAAACAACTACGTGAAAAACTACAGATGAGAAAATAATGTGTAGCAAAAAAAGTACGATTATTAAAGTTAACCATTTATGTTTTGTAAAAACAATACAATATATATATATATCGTTAAAGATCACGCCCCATTAGTAAAGCACAAATAATCTAAGTTGCAAGTTGAAACCGTTTTTATAAAAGTATTAGAAAATATTATTTTTAAATTATACTCACTCAAATAATAACATCATTTGAAATTCAATGATATGTAAGAATGTTCTAAAATGTGTTCACATTAATTAACTATTGTTAGAGATTTTACATCAATACAAACAAGAATAAACGTTTTATTTTACCTTTTAGGAGCATCATTTTAACTAGAAAAGTAGATTTCATAATTCTTACATGAATACTAAATAAACGATATATGTAAACTGGAATATATATATATATATATATATATATATATATATATATATATATATATATATATATATATGTCTATATATAATGACTTCGAGTTTTCTAATAGTTTATATGCGATAAATAGCCGGAATAGGCCTACACATAGCACACTAAAGTTCTATAGTATGTAACCGGCAAGACCGGCAACCGTACCATTTACCTATGTGGGGGGGGGGGGGAGGGGTTGGCACGTATAAATATCGACCCCACAAATTTTATTGTCACCTGGCTTATATAGATAAATGATTATAAATTTAGTCTGTAGGGACATACGGTATGTTAGCTTCCTGATTCCTTGCTTTGTAGGGGGTGCCCGTTTTGTAAAATGCTATTTTAAACTTATAGGCAACATTTCTGCGAAGCCCACTTTTATTGTTTTTAAAGAATTCAATAGTTACCACTCTTTGTTATTTGAAACATCGGAGACGGGGGCTGGTGTTAGGTTTACGAAGAATCACCCTGAGTAGGGGTATAATAAGTTAGCGGGGAGGTAATATGTGAATGTTAAGTATGCACGATCATGTTAACATGCACACATGTTAAAACGTTTGTGTATTGGAGTCAGAGCTGGATTGTAGTGGACAAACATAGACTGAAAGTACTGGGCTGGCATTACCAGCGCCATATATACCAGCACCATTCTTGTTTTCATTACTATAACACAGGGGTCTCCAAACTTTTCAGCCCGAGGGCCGCATTAACTATCAAATATACGTTCGGGGGCCAGAGTTTCTTCCAGGCATCTCTTCGGGGTGGTGAACCCCCCCCCCCCCCTCAACGAAATTATATATATATATATATATATATATATATATATATATATATATATATATATATATATATATATATATATATATATAAATGTATATATATATATATATATATATATATATATGCAAATCAAGTGCCCCCCCCCACCGGAGAAAAAAAAGAAACACTGTCGGGGAACGAACAATATACTTGAGGTCCAAGTTTGTTCTTAAATTGTTCTTCACGTAGGCCTACTTCTTTCTGAATAAAGTTTGTATGTTGTTCCAAAATTTGAAAGGTACTTTGCGGCAAAAGTTTTAATATTAGGAAAGTCTTCCTTGGGCAAATACTTATAAAACCCACCCGCCCTTATTTGAAGGAGGTCATTTGCTTGGCAACTGGCCACATTAACTTCAATGGTATTTGCACCCAATGCTTCATTTTCAATTTATTTTGAATTTTTCCTCAGCCACCTCCAACAATTTTTTTTCTGCGGAACAAAAGATCTCCGAGGGCCGGATGAGAGGACCTCGCGGGCCGATTCCGGCCCGCGGGCCGTAGTTTGGAGACCCCTGCCTAACACAATGTAGTGGGCAGGCTTGTTTATATCAGCAACAATGTATCAACATACACCAGGAAGTTTCGCCGACGTAAGAAGTAATACGAACAACCCGCCAAGCGTTGGTTCCATTGAGCTATTATTTCAAAGCTTCGGTGATCTACATTGAATTACCAAACGGTTCTCGTTCTAAGAAATGATCGTTCGACAAGCCGTTTATTTATTATTTTGTTTTTGTAACATGATTTCATTTTTTTATGTATCTATACTTGTATAACAAGCCATTTTATGTATGAGTCAAGAAACCCTTGAGTATTTGAAAGGCCGTTTTAATTGTAGGCAATTGACGGGGTATTATTGACGTGAATATATTTTTCTAAGTATTTTTTACAAGGTAGATTGGCATGCTACTTAGTCTATAAATATATATTTGCTAATACAAAAAGTGAGAGACACAACACTTTAAGTAATATACTACTCCAGTCTTACCAAAGCATGCAATACATAATTGCCCTTACAACATCACCACTGTAAAAAAAAAAACATTATTGAAAGAGGACCGAAGTTCCAAATATTTTTTTTTTATTGTCCCTGCACTGATGCCATTAGAGAACATCATTTTCGTCCCAATCGGAGCTTCTGTAAGTAAAGATTATATTAATCATTTTAATGTGTTAAATTAACTTTAAAATCGATCATCCTATTTAAATGTGTGTTCGCTAGAGCGTGGTTAGTGTGTCTACGTATGTCCCTCGTGGTAATAATTTTGTGTCAAACCGCGTGTTTGTAATCAGCTAGTGATGTTGCTGGTGTAAATTTTCAAAAAGAAAATCGACTAAGTTTTAAATAAACATATATAAATAAGATACAATAGTACATGCGACAACAAATACAATCGTTATTAAATTCAACTAATAATATGTTTAATGATTTTAGTATAAACATATTGATATTTCTAAACAATAACATTTCAAAAGCGCACCCGTAAATGTATAGTGCTCTATACTTAAAGTTACAAGGAAGTTAATCTCATGTCATAGAGTCACAATATATAAAGCTGGCATTCAAACAGACAGTTTGTATAGCATTTTTTTTCTCAGAAAAATTCTAACTGCTTCCTGGATTACCATTAGGAGTCTATTGGTTGGGGGGCAATGTATTTTATATAGCATTATCTAGATAT